>NW_028289817.1:0-78805 GCF_059628265.1 Tinamus guttatus | reverse complement strand
GCACCAACGGGCTGCTAAAGCGTTTTCGCAGGAAAACACCAAGGAACCTGATTCTCACTCCAAGCACAAAGCGTGCGCAGCACGAGTCCTTGGCACATCAAAAACACTTCCTTTGGCATGCCCTTTGCAACCTCACTCCAAACGGCGCTCTCCGCTTCATCCATCCCCTGACTCCATACGAGCACCAACGGGCTGCTAAAGCTTTTCGCAGAAAACACCCAAGGAAACCTGTTTCTCACTCCAAGCACAAAGCGTGCGCAGCACGAGTCTTGGCACAGCAAAAACACTTCCTTTGGCATGCCCCTTTGCAACCTCACTCCAAACGGCGCTCTCCGCTTCATCCATCCCCCTGACTCCCATACTAGCACCAACGGGCTTGCTAAAAGCGTTTCGCAGAAAAACACCAAGGAACCTGTTTTCTCACTCCAAGCACAAAAGCGTGCGCAGCACGAGGTCTTGGCACAGCAAAAACACTTCCTTTGGCATGCCCCTTTGCAGCCTCACTCCAAACGGGGCTCTCCGCTTCATGCATCCCCTGACTCCATACTAGCACCAACGGGCTGCTAAAGCGTTTCGCAGAAAAACACCAAGGAAACCTGTTTTCTCACTCCAAGCACAAAGCGTGCGCAGCACGAGTCCTTGGCACAGCAAAAACACTTCCTTTGGGCATGCCCTTTGCAGCCTCACTCCAAACGGGGCTCTCCGCTTCATCCATCCCCTGACTCCATACTAGCACCAACGGGCCTGCTAAAGCGTTTCGCAGAAAAACACCAAGGAAACCTGTTTTCTCACTCCAAGCACAAAAGCGTGCGCAGCACGAGTCCTTGGCACAGCAAAAACACTTCCTTTGGCATGCCCTTTGCAGCCTCACTCCAAAACGGGGCTCTCCGCTTCATCCATCCCCTGACTCCATACTAGCACCAACGGGCTGCTAAAGCGTTTCGCAGAAAACACCAAGGAACCTGTTTTCTCACTCCAAGCACAAAAGCGTGCGCAGCACGAGTCCTTGGCACAGCAAAAACACTTCCTTTGGCATGCCCCTTTGCAGCCTCACTCCAAAACGGGGCCTCTCCGCTTCATCCATCCCCTGACTCCATACTAGCACCAACGGGCTGCTAAAGCGTTTTCGCAGAAAAACACCAAGGAACCTGTTTCTCACTCCAAGCACAAAGCGTGCGCAGCACGAGTCTTGGCACAGCAAAAACACTTCCTTTGGCATGCCCCTTTGCAGCTTCACTCCAAAACGGCCGCTCTCCGCTTCATCCATCCCCTGACTCCATACTAGCACCAACGGGGCTGCTAAAAGCGTTTCGCAGAAAACACCAAGGAAACCTGTTTCTCACTCCAAGCACAAAGCGTGCGCAGCACGAGTCTTGGCACAGCAAAAACACTTCCTTTGGCAATGCCCTTTGCAGCTACACTCCAAACGGGGCTCTCCGCTTCATCCATCCCCTGACTCCATACTAGCACCAACGGGCTGCTAAAGCGTTTTCGCAGAAAACACCAAGGAACCTGATTCTCACTCCAAGCACAAAGCGTGCGCAGCACGAGTCTTGGCACAGCAAAAACACTTCCCTTTGGCATGCCCTTTGCAGCCTCACTCCAAACGGGGGCCTCTCCGCTTCATCCATCCCCTGACTCCATACTAGCACCAACGGGCTGCTAAAGCGTTTCGCAGAAAACACCAAGGAAACCTGTTTTCTCACTCCAACCACAAAGCGTGCGCAGCACGAGTCTTGTCACAGCAGAAACACTTCCCTTGGCATGCCCCTTTGCAGCCTCACTCCAAACGGGGCTCTCCGCTTCATCCATCCCCTGACTCCATACTAGCACCAACGGGCTGCTAAAGCGTTTCGCAGAAAACACCAAGGAAACCTGTTTTCTCACTCCAAGCACAAAGCGTGCGCAGCACGAGTCTTGGCACAGCAGAAACACTTCCTTTGGCATGCCCTTTGCAGCCTCACTCCAAACGGGGCTCTCCACTTCATCCATCCCCTGACTCCATACTAGCACCAACGGGCTGCTAAAGCGTTTCGCAGAAAAACACCAAGGAAACCTGTTTTCTCACTCCAAGCACAAAGCGTGCGCAGCACGAGTCTTGGCACAGCAAAAACACTTCCTTTGGCATGCCCTTTGCAGCCTCACTCCAAACGGGGCTCTCCGCTTCATGCATCCCCCTGACTCCATACTAGCACCAACGGGCTTGCTAAAGCGTTTCGCAGAAAACACCAAGGAACCTGTTTTCTCACTCCAAGCACAAAGCGTGCGCAGCACGAGTCTTGGCACAGCAAAACACTTCCTTTGGCATGCCCCTTTGCAGCCTCACTCCAAAACGGGGCTCTCCGCTTCATCCATCCCCTGACTCCATACGAGCACCAACGGGCCTGCTAAAGCTTTTCGCAGAAAAACACCAAGGAACCTGTTTCTCACTCCAAGCACAAAGCGTGCGCAGCACGAGTCTTGGCACATCAAAAACACTTCCTTTGGCATGCCCTTTGCAACCTCACTCCAAAACGGCGCTCTCCGCTTCATCCATCCCCTGACTCCATACTAGCACCAACGGGCCTGCTAAAGCGTTTTCGCAGAAAAACACCAAGGAACCTGTTTCTCCACTCCAAGCACAAAGCGTGCGCAGCACGAGTCTTGGCACAGCAAAAACACTTCCTTTGGCATGCCCTTTGCAGCCTCACTCCAAACGGGGCTCTCCGCTTCATCCATCCCCTGACTCCATACTAGCACCAACGGGCCTGCTAAAGCGTTTCGCAGAAAACACCAAGGAACCTGTTTTCTCACTCCAAGCACAAAGCGTGCGCAGCACGAGTCCTTGGCACAGCAAAAACACTTCCTTTGGCATGCCCTTTGCAGCTTCACTCCAAACGGCGCTCTCCGCTTCATCCATCCCCTGACTCCATACTAGCACCAACGGGCTGCTAAAGCGTTTCGCAGAAAAACACCAAGGAAAACCTGTTTCTCACTCCAAGCACAAAGCGTGCGCAGCACGAGTCTTGGCACAGCAAAAACACTTCCTTTGGCATGCCCCTTTGCAGCTACACTCCAAACGGGGCTCTCCGCTTCATCCATCCCCTGACTCCATACTAGCACCAACGGGCTGCTAAAGCGTTTCGCAGAAAACACCAAGGAAACCTGATTCTCACTCCAAGCACAAAGCCGTGCGCAGCACGAGAGTCCTTGGCACAGCAAAACACTTCCTTTGGCATGCCCTTTGCAGCCTCACTCCAAACGGGGCTCTCCGCTTCATCCATCCCCTGACTCCATACTAGCACCAACGGGCTGCTAAAGCGTTTCGCAGAAAAACACCAAGGAACCTGTTTCTCACTCCAACCACAAAGCGTGCGCAGCACGAGTCTTGTCACAGCAGAACACTTCCCTTGGCATGCCCTTTGCAGCCCTCACTCCAAACGGGGCCTCTCCGCTTCATCCATCCCCTGACTCCATACTAGCACCAACGGGCTGCTAAAGCGTTTTCGCAGAAAACACCAAGGAACCTGTTTTTTCACTCCAAGCACAAAGCGTGCGCAGCACGAGTCCTTGGCACAGCAGAAACACTTCCTTTGGCATGCCCTTTGCAGCCTCACTCCAAACGGGGCTCTCCACTTCATCCATCCCCTGACTCCCATACTAGCACCAACGGGCTGCTAAAGCGTTTCGCAGAAAACACCAAGGGAACCTGTTTCTCACTCCAAGCCACAAAGCGTGCGCAGCACGAGTCCTTGGCACAGCAAAAACACTTCCTTTGGCATGCCCTTTGCAGCCTCACTCCAAACGGCGCTCTCCGCTTCATCCATCCCCTGACTCCATACTAGCACCAACGGGCTGCTAAAGCGTTTCGCAGAAAACACCAAGGAACCTGTTTCTCACTCCAAGCACAAAGCGTGCGCAGCACGAGTCTTGGCACAGCAAAACACTTCTCTTGGCATGCCCTTTGCAGCCTCACTCCAAACGGGGCTCTCCGCTTCATCCATCCCCTGACTCCATACTAGCACCAACGGGCTGCTAAAGCGTTTCGCAGAAAACACCAAGGAACCTGTTTCTCACTCCAAGCACAAAGCGTGCGCAGCACGAGTCTTGGCACAGCAAAACACTTCCTTTGGCATGCCCTTTGCAGCCTCACTCCAAACGGGGCTCTCCGCTTCATCCATCCCCTGACTCCATACTAGCACCAACGGGCTGCTAAAGCGTTTCGCAGAAAACACCAAGGAACCTGTTTCTCACTCCAAGCACAAAGCGTGCGCAGCACGAGTCTTGGCACAGCAAAACACTTCCTTTGGCATGCCCTTTGCAGCCTCACTCCAAACGGGGCTCTCCGCTTCATCCATCCCCTGACTCCATACTAGCACCAACGGGCTGCTAAAGCGTTTCGCAGAAAACACCAAGGAACCTGTTTCTCACTCCAAGCACAAAGCGTGCGCAGCACGAGTCTTGGCACAGCAAAACACTTCCTTTGGCATGCCCTTTGCAGCCTCACTCCAAACGGGGCTCTCCGCTTCATCCATCCCCTGACTCCATACTAGCACCAACGGGCTGCTAAAGCGTTTCGCAGAAAACACCAAGGAACCTGTTTTTCACTCCAAGCACAAAGCGTGCGCAGCACGAGTCTTGGCACAGCAGAACACTTCCTTTGGCATGCCCTTTGCAGCCTCACTCCAAACGGGGCTCTCCACTTCATCCATCCCCTGACTCCATACTAGCACCAACGGGCTGCTAAAGCGTTTCGCAGAAAACACCAAGGAACCTGTTTCTCACTCCAAGCACAAAGCGTGCGCAGCACGAGTCTTGGCACAGCAAAACACTTCCTTTGGCATGCCCTTTGCAGCCTCACTCCAAACGGCGCTCTCCGCTTCATCCATCCCCTGACTCCATACTAGCACCAACGGGCTGCTAAAGCGTTTCGCAGAAAACACCAAGGAACCTGTTTCTCACTCCAAGCACAAAGCGTGCGCAGCACGAGTCTTGGCACAGGAAAACACTTCTCTTGGCATGCCCTTTGCAGCCTCACTCCAAACGGGGCTCTCCGCTTCATCCATCCCCTGACTCCATACTAGCACCAACGGGCTGCTAAAGCGTTTCGCAGAAAACACCAAGGAACCTGTTTCTCAGTCCAAGCACAAAGCGTGCGCAGCACGAGTCTTGGCACAGCAAAACACTTCCTTTGGCATGCCCTTTGCAGCCTCACTCCAAACGGGGCTCTCCGCTTCATCCATCCCCTGACTCCATACGAGCACCAACGGGCTGCTAAAGCGTTTCGCAGAAAACACCAAGGAACCTGATTCTCACTCCAAGCACAAAGCGTGCGCAGCACGAGTCTTGGCACATCAAAACACTTCCTTTGGCATGCCCTTTGCAACCTCACTCCAAACGGCGCTCTCCGCTTCATCCATCCCCTGACTCCATACTAGCACCAACGGGCTGCTAAAGCGTTTCGCAGAAAACACCAAGGAACCTGTTTCTCACTCCAAGCACAAAGCGTGCGCAGCACGAGTCTTGGCACAGCAAAACACTTCCTTTGGCATGCCCTTTGCAGCCTCACTCCAAACGGGGCTCTCCGCTTCATGCATCCCCTGACTCCATACTAGCACCAACGGGCTGCTAAAGCGTTTCGCAGAAAACACCAAGGAACCTGTTTCTCACTCCAAGCACAAAGCGTGCGCAGCACGAGTCTTGGCACAGCAAAACACTTCCTTTGGCATGCCCTTTGCAGCCTCACTCCAAACGGGGCTCTCCGCTTCATCCATCCCCTGACTCCATACGAGCACCAACGGGCTGCTAAAGCTTTTCGCAGAAAACACCAAGGAACCTGTTTCTCACTCCAAGCACAAAGCGTGCGCAGCACGAGTCTTGGCGCATCAAAACACTTCCTTTGGCATGCCCTTTGCAACCTCACTCCAAACGGCGCTCTCCGCTTCATCCATCCCCTGACTCCATACTAGCACCAACGGGCTGCTAAAGCGTTTCGCAGAAAACACCAAGGAACCTGTTTCTCACTCCAAGCACAAAGCGTGCGCAGCACGAGTCTTGGCACAGCAAAACACTTCCTTTGGCATGCCCTTTGCAGCTTCACTCCAAACGGCGCTCTCCGCTTCATCCATCCCCTGACTCCATACTAGCACCAACGGGCTGCTAAAGCGTTTCGCAGAAAACACCAAGGAACCTGTTTCTCACTCCAAGCACAAAGCGTGCGCAGCACGAGTCTTGGCACAGCAAAACACTTCCTTTGGCATGCCCTTTGCAGCCTCACTCCAAACGGGGCTCTCCGCTTCATCCATCCCCTGACTCCATACTAGCACCAACGGGCTGCTAAAGCGTTTCGCAGAAAACACCAAGGAACCTGTTTCTCACTCCAACCACAAAGCGTGCGCAGCACGAGTCTTGTCACAGCAGAACACTTCCCTTGGCATGCCCTTTGCAGCCTCACTCCAAACGGGGCTCTCCGCTTCATCCATCCCCTGACTCCATACTAGCACCAACGGGCTGCTAAAGCGTTTCGCAGAAAACACCAAGGAACCTGTTTCTCACTCCAAGCACAAAGCGTGCGCAGCACGAGTCTTGGCACAGCAGAACACTTCCTTTGGCATGCCCTTTGCAGCCTCACTCCAAACGGGGCTCTCCACTTCATCCATCCCCTGACTCCATACTAGCACCAACGGGCTGCTAAAGCGTTTCGCAGAAAACACCAAGGAACCTGTTTCTCACTCCAAGCACAAAGCGTGCGCAGCACGAGTCTTGGCACAGCAAAACACTTCTCTTGGCATGCCCTTTGCAGCCTCACTCCAAACGGCGCTCTCCGCTTCATCCATCCCCTGACTCCATACTAGCACCAACGGGCTGCTAAAGCGTTTCGCAGAAAACACCAAGGAACCTGTTTCTCACTCCAAGCACAAAGCGTGCGCAGCACGAGTCTTGGCACAGCAAAACACTTCCTTTGGCATGCCCTTTGCAGCTTCACTCCAAACGGCGCTCTCCGCTTCATCCATCCCCTGACTCCATACTAGCACCAACGGGCTGCTAAAGCGTTTCGCAGAAAACACCAAGGAACCTGTTTCTCACTCCAAGCACAAAGCGTGCGCAGCACGAGTCTTGGCACAGCAAAACACTTCCTTTGGCATGCCCTTTGCAGCCTCACTCCAAACGGGGCTCTCCGCTTCATCCATCCCCTGACTCCATACTAGCACCAACGGGCTGCTAAAGCGTTTCGCAGAAAACACCAAGGAACCTGATTCTCACTCCAAGCACAAAGCGTGCGCAGCACGAGTCTTGGCACAGCAAAACACTTCCTTTGGCATGCCCTTTGCAACCTCACTCCAAACGGCGCTCTCCGCTTCATCCATCCCCTGACTCCATACTAGCACCAACGGGCTGCTAAAGCGTTTCGCAGAAAACACCAAGGAACCTGTTTCTCACTCCAACCACAAAGCGTGCGCAGCACGAGTCTTGGCACAGCAAAACACTTCCTTTGGCATGCCCTTTGCAGCTTCACTCCAAACGGCGCTCTCCGCTTCATCCATCCCCTGACTCCATACTAGCACCAACGGGCTGCTAAAGCGTTTCGCAGAAAACACCAAGGAACCTGTTTCTCACTCCAACCACAAAGCGTGCGCAGCACGAGTCTTGGCACAGCAAAACACTTCCTTTGGCATGCCCTTTGCAGCCTCACTCCAAACGGGGCTCTCCGGTTCATCCATGCCCTCACTCCATACGAGCACCAACGGCCTGCTAAAGCGTTTCGCAGAAAACACCAAGGAACCTGTTTCTCACTCCAAGCACAAAGCGTGCGCAGCACGAGTCTTGGCACAGCAAAACACTTCCTTTGGCATGCCCTTTGCAGCCTCACTCCAAACGGGGCTCTCCGCTTCATCCATCCCCTGACTCCATACTAGCACCAACGGGCTGCTAAAGCGTTTCGCAGAAAACACCAAGGAACCTGTTTCTCACTCCAAGCACAAAGCGTGCGCAGCACGAGTCTTGGCACAGCAAAACACTTCCTTTGGCATGCCCTTTGCAGCCTCACTCCAAACGGGGCTCTCCGCTTCATCCATCCCCTGACTCCATACTAGCACCAACGGGCTGCTAAAGCGTTTCGCAGAAAACACCAAGGAACCTGTTTCTCACTCCAAGCACAAAGCGTGCGCAGCACGAGTCTTGGCACAGCAAAACACTTCCTTTGGCATGCCCTTTGCAGCCTCACTCCAAACGGGGCTCTCCGCTTCATCCATCCCCTGACTCCATACTAGCACCAACGGGCTGCTAAAGCGTTTCGCAGAAAACACCAAGGAACCTGTTTCTCACTCCAAGCACAAAGCGTGCGCAGCACGAGTCTTGGCACAGCAAAACACTTCCTTTGGCATGCCCTTTGCAGCCTCACTCCAAACGGGGCTCTCCGCTTCATCCATCCCCTGACTCCATACTAGCACCAACGGGCTGCTAAAGCGTTTCGCAGAAAACACCAAGGAACCTGTTTCTCACTCCAAGCACAAAGCGTGCGCAGCACGAGTCTTGGCACAGCAAAACACTTCCTTTGGCATGCCCTTTGCAGCCTCACTCCAAACGGGGCTCTCCGCTTCATCCATCCCCTGACTCCATACTAGCACCAACGGGCTGCTAAAGCGTTTCGCAGAAAACACCAAGGAACCTGTTTCTCACTCCAAGCACAAAGCGTGCGCAGCACGAGTCTTGGCACAGCAAAACACTTCCTTTGGCATGCCCTTTGCAGCCTCACTCCAAACGGGGCTCTCCGCTTCATCCATCCCCTGACTCCATACTAGCACCAACGGGCTGCTAAAGCGTTTCGCAGAAAACACCAAGGAACCTGATTCTCACTCCAAGCACAAAGCGTGCGCAGCACGAGTCTTGGCACAGCAAAACACTTCCTTTGGCATGCCCTTTGCAGCCTCACTCCAAACGGGGCTCTCCGCTTCATCCATCCCCTGACTCCATACTAGCACCAACGGCCTGCTAAAGCGTTTCGCAGAAAACACCAAGGAACCTGTTTCTCACTCCAAGCACAAAGCGTGCGCAGCACGAGTCTTGGCACAGCAAAACACTTCCTTTGGCATGCCCTTTGCAGCCTCACTCCAAACGGGGCTCTCCGCTTCATCCATCCCCTGACTCCATACTAGCACCAACGGGCTGCTAAAGCGTTTCGCAGAAAACACCAAGGAACCTGATTCTCACTCCAAGCACAAAGCGTGCGCAGCACGAGTCTTGGCACATCAAAACACTTCCTTTGGCATGCCCTTTGCAACCTCACTCCAAACGGCGCTCTCCGCTTCATCCATCCCCTGACTCCATACTAGCACCAACGGGCTGCTAAAGCGTTTCGCAGAAAACACCAAGGAACCTGTTTCTCACTCCAAGCACAAAGCGTGCGCAGCACGAGTCTTGGCACAGCAAAACACTTCCTTTGGCATGCCCTTTGCAGCTTCACTCCAAACGGCGCTCTCCGCTTCATCCATTCCCTGACTCCATACTAGCACCAACGGGCTGCTAAAGCGTTTCGCAGAAAACACCAAGGAACCTGTTTCTCACTCCAAGCACAAAGCGTGCGCAGCACGAGTCTTGGCACAGCAAAACACTTCCTTTGGCATGCCCTTTGCAGCCTCACTCCAAACGGGGCTCTCCGCTTCATCCATCCCCTGACTCCATACTAGCACCAACGGGCTGCTAAAGCGTTTCGCAGAAAACACCAAGGAACCTGTTTCTCACTCCAACCACAAAGCGTGCGCAGCACGAGTCTTGGCACAGCAGAACACTTCCCTTGGCATGCCCTTTGCAGCTTCACTCCAAACGGGGCTCTCCGCTTCATCCATCCCCTGACTCCATACTAGCACCAACGGGCTGCCAAAGCGTTTCGCAGAAAACACCAAGGAACCTGTTTCTCACTCCAAGCACAAAGCGTGCGCAGCACGAGTCTTGGCACAGCAAAACACTTCCTTTGGCATGCCCTTTGCAGCCTCACTCCAAACGGGGCTCTCCGCCTCACCCATCCCCTGACTCCATACTAGCACCAACGGCCTGCTAAAGCGTTTCGCAGAAAACACCAAGGAACCTGTTTCTCACTCCAAGCACAAAGCGTGCGCAGCACGAGTCTTGGCACAGCAAAACACTTCCTTTGGCATGCCCTTTGCAGCCTCACTCCAAACGGGGCTCTCCGCTTCATCCATCCCCTGACTCCATACTAGCACCAACGGGCTGCTAAAGCGTTTCGCAGAAAACACCAAGGAACCTGTTTCTCACTCCAAGCACAAAGCGTGCGCAGCACGAGTCTTGGCACAGCAAAACACTTCCTTTGGCATGCCCTTTGCAGCCTCACTCCAAACGGGGCTCTCCGCTTCATCCATCCCCTGACTCCATACTAGCACCAACGGGCTGCTAAAGCGTTTCGCAGAAAACACCAAGGAAACTGTTTCTCACTCCAACCACAAGGTGTGCGCAGCACGAGTCTTGGCACAGCAGAACACTTCCTTTGGCATGCCCTTTGCAGCCTCACTCCAAACGGGGCTCTCCGCTTCATCCATCCCCTGACTCCATACTAGCACCAACGGGCTGCTAAAGCGTTTCGCAGAAAACACCAAGGAACCTGTTTCTCACTCCAAGCACAAAGCGTGCGCAGCACGAGTCTTGGCACAGCAAAACACTTCCTTTGGCATGCCCTTTGCAGCTTCACTCCAAACGGCGCTCTCCGCTTCATCCATCCCCTGACTCCATACTAGCACCAACGGGCTGCTAAAGCGTTTCGCAGAAAACACCAAGGAACCTGTTTCTCACTCCAAGCACAAAGCGTGCGCAGCACGAGTCTTGGCACAGCAAAACACTTCCTTTGGCATGCCCTTTGCAGCTTCACTCCAAACGGGGCTCTCCGCTTCATCCATCCCCTGACTCCATACTAGCACCAACGGGCTGCTAAAGCGTTTCGCAGAAAACACCAAGGAACCTGTTTCTCACTCCAAGCACAAAGCGTGCGCAGCACGAGTCTTGGCACAGCAAAACACTTCCTTTGGCATGCCCTTTGCAGCCTCACTCCAAACGGGGCTCTCCGCTTCATCCATCCCCTGACTCCATACTAGCACCAACAGGCTGCTAAAGCGTTTCGCAGAAAACACCAAGGAACCTGTTTCTCACTCCAAGCACAAAGCGTGCGCAGCACGAGTCTTGGCACAGCAAAACACTTCCTTTGGCATGCCCTTTGCAGCCTCACTCCAAACGGGGCTCTCCGCTTCATCCATCCCCTGACTCCATACTAGCACCAACGGGCTGCTAAAGCGTTTCGCAGAAAACACCAAGGAACCTCTTTCTCACTCCAACCACAAAGTGTGCGCAGCACGAGTCTTGGCACAGCAAAACACTTCCTTTGGCATGCCCTTTGCAGCCTCACTCCAAACGGGGCTCTCTGCTTCATCCATCCCCTGACTCCATACTACCACCAACGGGCTGCTAAAGCGTTTCGCAGAAAACACCAAGGAACCTGTCTCTCACTCCAACCACAAAGCGTGCGCAGCACGAGTCTTGGCACAGCAGAACACTTCCCTTGGCATGCCCTTTGCAGCCTCACTCCAAACGGGGCTCTCCGCTTCATCCATCCCCTGACTCCATACTAGCACCAACGGGCTGCTAAAGCGTTTCGCAGAAAACACCAAGGAACCTGTTTCTCACTCCAAGCACAAAGCGTGCGCAGCACGAGTCTTGGCACATCAAAACACTTCCTTTGGCATGCCCTTTGCAGCCTCACTCCAAACGGCGCTCTCCGCTTCATCCATCCCCTGACTCCATACTAGCACCAACGGGCTGCTAAAGCGTTTCGCAGAAAACACCAAGGAACCTGTTTCTCACTCCAAGCACAAAGCGTGCGCAGCACGAGTCTTGGCACAGCAAAACACTTCCTTTGGCATGCCCTTTGCAGCCTCACTCCAAACGGGGCTCTCCGCTTCACCCATCCCCTGACTCCATACTAGCACCAACGGGCTGCTAAAGCGTTTCGCAGAAAACACCAAGGAACCTCTTTCTCACTCCAACCACAAAGTGTGCGCAGCACGAGTCTTGGCACAGCAAAACACTTCCTTTGGCATGCCCTTTGCAGCCTCACTCCAAACGGGGCTCTCCGCTTCATCCATCCCCTGACTCCATACTAGCACCAACGGGCTGCTAAAGCGTTTCGCAGAAAACACCAAGGAACCTGATTCTCACTCCAAGCACAAAGCGTGCGCAGCACGAGTCTTGGCACAGCAAAACACTTCCTTTGGCATGCCCTTTGCAGCCTCACTCCAAACGGCGCTCTCCGCCTCATCCATCCCCTGACTCCATACTAGCACCAACGGGCTGCTAAAGCGTTTCGCAGAAAACACCAAGGAACCTGTTTCTCACTCCAAGCACAAAGCGTGCGCAGCACGAGTCTTGGCACAGCAAAACACTTCCTTTGGCATGCCCTTTGCAGCCTCACTCCAAACGGGGCTCTCCGCTTCATCCATCCCCTGACTCCATACTAGCACCAACGGGCTGCTAAAGCGTTTCGCAGAAAACACCAAGGAACCTGTTTCTCACTCCAAGCACAAAGCGTGCGCAGCACGAGTCTTGGCACATCAAAACACTTCCTTTGGCATGCCCTTTGCAGCCTCACTCCAAACGGCGCTCTCCGCTTCATCCATCCCCTGACTCCATACTAGCACCAACGGGCTGCTAAAGCGTTTCGCAGAAAACACCAAGGAACCTGTTTCTCACTCCAACCACAAAGCGTGCGCAGCACGAGTCTTGGCACAGCAAAACACTTCCTTTGGCATGCCCTTTGCAGCCTCACTCCAAACGGGGCTCTCCGCTTCACCCATCCCCTGACTCCATACTAGCACCAACGGGCTGCTAAAGCGTTTCGCAGAAAACACCAAGGAACCTCTTTCTCACTCCAACCACAAAGTGTGCGCAGCACGAGTCTTGGCACAGCAAAACACTTCCTTTGGCATGCCCTTTGCAGCCTCACTCCAAACGGGGCTCTCCGCTTCATCCATCCCCTGACTCCATACTAGCACCAACGGGCTGCTAAAGCGTTTCGCAGAAAACACCAAGGAACCTGATTCTCACTCCAAGCACAAAGCGTGCGCAGCACGAGTCTTGGCACAGCAAAACACTTCCTTTGGCATGCCCTTTGCAGCCTCACTCCAAACGGCGCTCTCCGCCTCATCCATCCCCTGACTCCATACTAGCACCAACGGGCTGCTAAAGCGTTTCGCAGAAAACACCAAGGAACCTGTTTCTCACTCCAAGCACAAAGCGTGCGCAGCACGAGTCTTGGCACAGCAAAACACTTCCTTTGGCATGCCCTTTGCAGCCTCACTCCAAACGGGGCTCTCCGCTTCATCCATCCCCTGACTCCATACTAGCACCAACGGGCTGCTAAAGCGTTTCGCAGAAAACACCAAGGAACCTGTTTCTCACTCCAAGCACAAAGCGTGCGCAGCACGAGTCTTGGCACAGCAAAACACTTCCTTTGGCATGCCCTTTGCAGCCTCACTCCAAACGGGGCTCTCTGCTTCATCCATCCCCTGACTCCATACTAGCACCAACGGCCTGCTAAAGCGTTTCGCAGAAAACACCAAGGAACCTGATTCTCACTCCAAGCACAAAGCGTGCGCAGCACGAGTCTTGGCACAGCAAAACACTTCCTTTGGCATGCCCTTTGCAGCCTCACTCCCAACGGGGCTCTCCGCTTCATCCATCCCCTGACTCCATACTAGCACCAACGGGCTGCTAAAGCGTTTCGCAGAAAACACCAAGGAACCTGTTTCTCACTCCAAGCACAAAGCGTGCGCAGCACGAGTCTTGGCACAGCAAAACACTTCCTTTGGCATGCCCTTTGCAGCCTCACTCCAAACGGGGCTCTCCGCTTCATCCATCCCCTGACTCCATACTAGCACCAACGGGCTGCTAAAGCGTTTCGCAGAAAACACCAAGGAACCTGTTTCTCACTCCAAGCACAAAGCGTGCGCAGCACGAGTCTTGGCACAGCAGAACACTTCCTTTGGCATGCCCTTTGCAGCCTTACTCCAAACGGGGCTCTCCGCTTCATCCATCCCCTGACTCCATACTAGCACCAACGGGCTGCTAAAGCGTTTCGCAGAAAACACCAAGGAACCTGTTTCTCACTCCAAGCACAAAGCGTGCGCAGCACGAGTCTTGGCACAGCAAAACACTTCCTTTGGCATGCCCTTTGCAGCCTCACTCCAAACGGGGCTCTCCGCTTCATCCATCCCCTGACTCCATACTAGCACCAACGGCCTGCTAAAGCGTTTCGCAGAAAACACCAAGGAACCTGTTTCTCACTCCAAGCACAAAGCGTGCGCAGCACGAGTCTTGGCACAGCAAAACACTTCCTTTGGCATGCCCTTTGCAGCCTCACTCCAAACGGGGCTCTCCGCTTCACCCATCCCCTGACTCCATACTAGCACCAACGGGCTGCTAAAGCGTTTCGCAGAAAACACCAAGGAACCTCTTTCTCACTCCAACCACAAAGTGTGCGCAGCACGAGTCTTGGCACAGCAAAACACTTCCTTTGGCATGCCCTTTGCAGCCTCACTCCAAACGGGGCTCTCCGCTTCATCCATCCCCTGACTCCATACTAGCACCAACGGGCTGCTAAAGCGTTTCGCAGAAAACACCAAGGAACCTGTTTCTCACTCCAAGCACAAAGCGTGCGCAGCACGAGTCTTGGCACAGCAAAACACTTCCTTTGGCATGCCCTTTGCAGCCTCACTCCCAACGGGGCTCTCCGCTTCATCCATCCCCTGACTCCATACTAGCACCAACGGCCTGCTAAAGCGTTTCGCAGAAAACACCAAGGAACCTGATTCTCACTCCAAGCACAAAGCGTGCGCAGCACGAGTCTTGGCACAGCAAAACACTTCCTTTGGCATGCCCTTTGCAGCCTCACTCCAAACGGCGCTCTCCGCTTCATCCATCCCCTGACTCCATACTAGCACCAACGGGCTGCTAAAGCGTTTCGCAGAAAACACCAAGGAACCTGTTTCTCACTCCAAGCACAAAGCGTGCGCAGCACGAGTCTTGGCACAGCAAAACACTTCCTTTGGCATGCCCTTTGCAGCCTCACTCCCAACGGGGCTCTCCGCTTCATCCATCCCCTGACTCCATACTAGCACCAACGGCCTGCTAAAGCGTTTCGCAGAAAACACCAAGGAACCTGTTTCTCACTCCAAGCACAAAGCGTGCGCAGCACGAGTCTTGGCACAGCAAAACACTTCCTTTGGCATGCCCTTTGCAGCCTCACTCCAAACGGGGCTCTCCGCTTCATCCATCCCCTGACTCCATACTAGCACCAACGGGCTACTAAAGCGTTTCGCAGAAAACACCAAGGAACCTGTTTCTCACTCCAAGCACAAAGCGTGCGCAGCACGAGTCTTGGCACAGCAAAACAAGCAAAACACTTCCTTTGGCATGCCCTTTGCAGCCTCACTCCAAACGGGGCTCTCCGCTTCATCCATCCCCTGACTCCATACTAGCACCAACGGGCTGCTAAAGCGTTTCGCAGAAAACACCAAGGAACCTGTTTCTCACTCCAAGCACAAAGCGTGCGCAGCACGAGTCTTGGCACAGCAAAACACTTCCTTTGGCATGCCCTTTGCAGCCTCACTCCAAACAGGGCTCTCCGCTTCATCCATCCCCTGACTCCATACTAGCACAAACGGGCTGCTAAAGCGTTTCGCAGAAAACACCAAGGAACCTGTTTCTCACTCCAAGCACAAAGCGTGCGCAGCACGAGTCTTGGCACAGCAGAACACTTCCTTTGGCATGCCCTTTGCAGCCTCACTCCAAACGGGGCTCTCCGCTTCATCCATCCCCTGACTCCATACTAGCACCAACGGGCTGCTAAAGCGTTTCGCAGAAAACACCAAGGAACCTGTTTCTCACTCCAAGCACAAAGCGTGCGCAGCACGAGTCTTGGCACAGCAAAACACTTCCTTTGGCATGCCCTTTGCAGCCTCACTCCAAACGGGGCTCTCCGCTTCATCCATCCCCTGACTCCATACTAGCACCAACGGGCTGCTAAAGCGTTTCGCAGAAAACACCAAGGAACCTGTTTCTCACTCCAAGCACAAAGCGTGCGCAGCACGAGTCTTGGCACAGCAGAACACTTCCTTTGGCATGCCCTTTGCAGCCTCACTCCAAACGGGGCTCTCCGCTTCATCCATCCTCTGACTCCATACTAGCACCAACGGCCTGCTAAAGCGTTTCGCAGAAAACACCAAGGAACCTGTTTCTCACTCCAAGCACAAAGCGTGCGCAGCACGAGTCTTGGCACAGCAGAACACTTCCTTTGGCATGCCCTTTGCAGCCTCACTCCAAACGGGGCTCTCCGCTTCATCCATCCCCTGACTCCATACTAGCACCAACGGGCTGCTAAAGCGTTTCGCAGAAAACACCAAGGAACCTGTTTCTCACTCCAAGCACAAAGCGTGCGCAGCACGAGTCTTGGCACAGCAAAACACTTCCTTTGGCATGCCCTTTGCAGCCTCACTCCAAACGGGGCTCTCCGCTTCATCCATCCCCTGACTCCATACTAGCACCAACGGGCTGCTAAAGCGTTTCACAGAAAACACCAAGGAACCTGTTTCTCACTCCAAGCACAAAGCGTGCGCAGCACGAGTCTTGGCACAGCAAAACACTTCCTTTGGCATGCCCTTTGCAGCCTCACTCCCAACGGGGCTCTCCGCTTCATCCATCCCCTGACTCCATACTAGCACCAACGGGCTGCTAAAGCGTTTCGCAGAAAACACCAAGGAACCTGTTTCTCACTCCAAGCACAAAGCGTGCGCAGCACGAGTCTTGGCACAGCAAAACACTTCCTTTGGCATGCCCTTTGCAGCCTCACTCCAAACGGGGCTCTCCGCTTCATCCATCCCCTGACTCCATACTAGCACCAACGGGCTGCTAAAGCGTTTCGCAGAAAACACCAAGGAACCTGTTTCTCACTCCAAGCACAAAGCGTGCGCAGCACGAGTCTTGGCACAGCAAAACACTTCCTTTGGCATGCCCTTTGCAGCCTCACTCCAAACGGGGCTCTCCGCTTCATCCATCCCCTGACTCCATACTAGCACCAACGGGCTACTAAAGCGTTTCGCAGAAAACACCAAGGAACCTGTTTCTCACTCCAAGCACAAAGCGTGCGCAGCACGAGTCTTGGCACAGCAAAACACTTCCTTTGGCATGCCCTTTGCAGCCTCACTCCAAACGGGGCTCTCCGCTTCACCCATCCCCTGACTCCATACTAGCACCAACGGGCTGCTAAAGCGTTTCGCAGAAAACACCAAGGAACCTCTTTCTCACTCCAACCACAAAGTGTGCGCAGCACGAGTCTTGGCACAGCAAAACACTTCCTTTGGCATGCCCTTTGCAGCCTCACTCCAAACGGGGCTCTCTGCTTCATCCATCCCCTGACTCCATACTAGCACCAACGGGCTGCTAAAGCGTTTCGCAGAAAACACCAAGGAACCTGATTCTCACTCCAAGCACAAAGCGTGCGCAGCACGAGTCTTGGCACAGCAAAACACTTCCTTTGGCATGCCCTTTGCAGCCTCACTCCAAACGGCGCTCTCCGCTTCATCCATCCCCTGACTCCATACTAGCACCAACGGGCTGCTAAAGCGTTTCGCAGAAAACACCAAGGAACCTGTTTCTCACTCCAAGCACAAAGCGTGCGCAGCACGAGTCTTGGCACAGCAAAACACTTCCTTTGGCATGCCCTTTGCAGCCTCACTCCAAACGGGGCTCTCCGCTTCATCCATCCCCTGACTCCATACTAGCACCAACGGGCTGCTAAAGCGTTTCGCAGAAAACACCAAGGAACCTGTTTCTCACTCCAAGCACAAAGCGTGCGCAGCACGAGTCTTGGCACAGCAGAACACTTCCTTTGGCATGCCCTTTGCAGCCTCACTCCCAACGGGGCTCTCCGCTTCATCCATCCCCTGACTCCATACTAGCACCAACGGCCTGCTAAAGCGTTTCGCAGAAAACACCAAGGAACCTGTTTCTCACTCCAAGCACAAAGCGTGCGCAGCACGAGTCTTGGCACAGCAAAACACTTCCTTTGGCATGCCCTTTGCAGCCTCACTCCAAACGGGGCTCTCCGCTTCATCCATCCCCTGACTCCATACTAGCACCAACGGGCTGCTAAAGCGTTTCGCAGAAAACACCAAGGAACCTGTTTCTCACTCCAAGCACAAAGCGTGCGCAGCACGAGTCTTGGCACAGCAGAACACTTCCTTTGGCATGCCCTTTGCAGCCTCACTCCAAACGGGGCTCTCCGCTTCATCCATCCCCTGACTCCATACTAGCACCAACGGGCTGCTAAAGCGTTTCGCAGAAAACACCAAGGAACCTGTTTCTCACTCCAAGCACAAAGCGTGCGCAGCACGAGTCTTGGCACAGCAAAACACTTCCTTTGGCATGCCCTTTGCAGCCTCACTCCAAACGGGGCTCTCCGCTTCATCCATCCCCTGACTCCATACTAGCACCAACGGGCTACTAAAGCGTTTCGCAGAAAACACCAAGGAACCTGTTTCTCACTCCAAGCACAAAGCGTGCGCAGCACGAGTCTTGGCACAGCAAAACACTTCCTTTGGCATGCCCTTTGCAGCCTCACTCCAAACGGGGCTCTCCGCTTCATCCATGCCCTCACTCCATACGAGCACCAACGGGCTGCTAAAGCGTTTCGCAGAAAACACCAAGGAACCTGTTTCTCACTCCAAGCACAAAGCGTGCGCAGCACGAGTCTTGGCACAGCAAAACACTTCCTTTGGCATGCCCTTTGCAGCCTCACTCCAAACGGGGCTCTCCGCTTCATCCATCCCCTGACTCCATACTAGCACCAACGGGCTGCTAAAGCGTTTCGCAGAAAACACCAAGGAACCTCTTTCTCACTCCAACCACAAAGTGTGCGCAGCACGAGTCTTGGCACAGCAAAACACTTCCTTTGGCATGCCCTTTGCAGCCTCACTCCAAACGGGGCTCTCTGCTTCATCCATCCCCTGACTCCATACTAGCACCAACGGGCTGCTAAAGCGTTTCGCAGAAAACACCAAGGAACCTGATTCTCACTCCAAGCACAAAGCGTGCGCAGCACGAGTCTTGGCACAGCAAAACACTTCCTTTGGCATGCCCTTTGCAGCCTCACTCCAAACGGCGCTCTCCGCTTCATCCATCCCCTGACTCCATACTAGCACCAACGGCCTGCTAAAGCGTTTCGCAGAAAACACCAAGGAACCTGTTTCTCACTCCAAGCACAAAGCGTGCGCAGCACGAGTCTTGGCACAGCAAAACACTTCCTTTGGCATGCCCTTTGCAGCCTCACTCCAAACGGGGCTCTCCGCTTCATCCATCCCCTGACTCCATACTAGCACCAACGGGCTGCTAAAGCGTTTCGCAGAAAACACCAAGGAACCTGTTTCTCACTCCAAGCACAAAGCGTGCGCAGCACGAGTCTTGGCACAGCAAAACACTTCCTTTGGCATGCCCTTTGCAGCCTCACTCCAAACGGGGCTCTCCGCTTCATCCATCCCCTGACTCCATACTAGCACCAACGG
Organism: Tinamus guttatus; assembly: GCF_059628265.1. NCBI lineage: Eukaryota > Metazoa > Chordata > Aves > Tinamiformes > Tinamidae > Tinamus > Tinamus guttatus. The sequence continues at coordinate 59,210 of NW_028289817.1, read as the reverse complement.
GCTGCTAAAGCGTTTCGCAGAAAACACCAAGGAACCTGTTTCTCACTCCAAGCACAAAGCGTGCGCAGCACGAGTCTTGGCACAGCAAAACACTTCCTTTGGCATGCCCTTTGCAGCCTCACTCCCAACGGGGCTCTCCGCTTCATCCATCCCCTGACTCCATACTAGCACCAACGGGCTGCTAAAGCGTTTCGCAGAAAACACCAAGGAACCTGTTTCTCACTCCAAGCACAAAGCGTGCGCAGCACGAGTCTTGGCACAGCAAAACACTTCCTTTGGCATGCCCTTTGCAGCCTCACTCCAAACGGGGCTCTCCGCTTCATCCATCCCCTGACTCCATACTAGCACCAACGGGCTGCTAAAGCGTTTCGCAGAAAACACCAAGGAACCTGTTTCTCACTCCAAGCACAAAGCGTGCGCAGCACGAGTCTTGGCACAGCAAAACACTTCCTTTGGCATGCCCTTTGCAGCCTCACTCCAAACGGGGCTCTCCGCTTCATCCATCCCCTGACTCCATACTAGCACCAACGGGCTGCTAAAGCGTTTCGCAGAAAACACCAAGGAACCTGTTTCTCACTCCAAGCACAAAGCGTGCGCAGCACGAGTCTTGGCACAGCAAAACACTTCCTTTGGCATGCCCTTTGCAGCCTCACTCCAAACGGGGCTCTCCGCTTCATCCATCCCCTGACTCCATACTAGCACCAACGGGCTGCTAAAGCGTTTCGCAGAAAACACCAAGGAACCTCTTTCTCACTCCAACCACAAAGTGTGCGCAGCACGAGTCTTGGCACAGCAAAACACTTCCTTTGGCATGCCCTTTGCAGCCTCACTCCAAACGGGGCTCTCTGCTTCATCCATCCCCTGACTCCATACTAGCACCAACGGGCTGCTAAAGCGTTTCGCAGAAAACACCAAGGAACCTGTTTCTCACTCCAAGCACAAAGCGTGCGCAGCACGAGTCTTGGCACAGCAAAACACTTCCTTTGGCATGCCCTTTGCAGCCTCACTCCAAACGGCGCTCTCCGCTTCATCCATCCCTGACTCCATACTAGCACCAACGGCCTGCTAAAGCGTTTCGCAGAAAACACCAAGGAACCTGTTTCTCACTCCAAGCACAAAGCGTGCGCAGCACGAGTCTTGGCACAGCAAAACACTTCCTTTGGCATGCCCTTTGCAGCCTCACTCCAAACGGGGCTCTCCGCTTCATCCATCCCCTGACTCCATACTAGCACCAACGGGCTGCTAAAGCGTTTCGCAGAAAACACCAAGGAACCTGTTTCTCACTCCAAGCACAAAGCGTGCGCAGCACGAGTCTTGGCACAGCAGAACACTTCCTTTGGCATGCCCTTTGCAGCCTCACTCCAAACGGGGCTCTCCGCTTCATCCATCCCCTGACTCCATACTAGCACCAACGGGCTGCTAAAGCGTTTCGCAGAAAACACCAAGGAACCTGTTTCTCACTCCAAGCACAAAGCGTGCGCAGCACGAGTCTTGGCACAGCAAAACACTTCCTTTGGCATGCCCTTTGCAGCCTCACTCCAACGGGGCTCTCCGCTTCATCCATCCCCTGACTCCATACTAGCACCAACGGGCTACTAAAGCGTTTCGCAGAAAACACCAAGGAACCTGTTTCTCACTCCAAGCACAAAGCGTGCGCAGCACGAGTCTTGGCACAGCAAAACACTTCCTTTGTGGCATGCCCTTTGCAGCCTCACTCCAAACGGGGCTCTCCGCTTCATCCATCCCCTGACTCCATACTAGCACCAACGGGCTGCTAAAGCGTTTCGCAGAAAACACCAAGGAACCTGTTTCTCACTCCAAGCACAAAGCGTGCGCAGCACGAGTCTTGGCACAGCAAAACACTTCCTTTGGCATGCCCTTTGCAGCCTCACTCCAAACGGGGCTCTCCGCTTCATCCATCCCCTGACTCCATACTAGCACCAACGGGCTGCTAAAGCGTTTCGCAGAAAACACCAAGGAACCTGTTTCTCACTCCAAGCACAAAGCGTGCGCAGCACGAGTCTTGGCACAGCAAAACACTTCCTTTGGCATGCCCTTTGCAGCCTCACTCCAAACGGGGCTCTCCGCTTCATCCATCCCCTGACTCCATACTAGCACCAACGGGCTGCTAAAGCGTTTCGCAGAAAACATAAAGGAACCTGTTTCTCACCCAAGCACAAAGCGTGCGCAGCACGAGTCTTGGCACAGCAAAACACTTCCTTTGGCATGCCCTTTGCAGCCTCACTCCAAACGGGGCTCTCCGCTTCATCCATCCCCTGACTCCATACTAGCACCAACGGGCTGCTAAAGCGTTTCGCAGAAAACACCAAGGAACCTGTTTCTCACTCCAAGCACAAAGCGTGCGCAGCACGAGTCTTGGCACAGCAAAACACTTCCTTTGGCATGCCCTTTGCAGCCTCACTCCAAACGGCGCTCTCCGCTTCATCCATCCCCTGACTCCATACTAGCACCAACGGGCTGCTAAAGCGTTTCGCAGAAAACACCAAGGAACCTGTTTCTCACTCCAAGCACAAAGCGTGCGCAGCACGAGTCTTGGCACAGCAAAACACTTCCTTTGGCATGCCCTTTGCAGCCTCACTCCAAACGGCGCTCTCCGCTTCATCCATCCCCTGACTCCATACTAGCACCAACGGGCTGCTAAAGCGTTTCGCAGAAAACACCAAGGAACCTGTTTCTCACTCCAAGCACAAAGCGTGCGCAGCACGAGTCTTGGCACAGCAAAACACTTCCTTTGGCATGCCCTTTGCAGCCTCACTCCAAACGGCGCTCTCCGCTTCATCCATCCCCTGACTCCATACTAGCACCAACGGGCTGCTAAAGCGTTTCGCAGAAAACACCAAGGAACCTGTTTCTCACTCCAAGCACAAAGCGTGCGCAGCACGAGTCTTGGCACAGCAAAACACTTCCTTTGGCATGCCCTTTGCAGCCTCACTCCAAACGGGGCTCTCCGCTTCATCCATCCCCTGACTCCATACTAGCACCAACGGGCTGCTAAAGCGTTTCGCAGAAAACACCAAGGAACCTGTTTCTCACTCCAAGCACAAAGCGTGCGCAGCACGAGTCTTGGCACAGCAAAACACTTCCTTTGGCATGCCCTTTGCAGCCTCACTCCAAACGGGGCTCTCCGCTTCATCCATCCCCTGACTCCATACTAGCACCAACGGGCTGCTAAAGCGTTTCGCAGAAAACACCAAGGAACCTGTTTCTCACTCCAAGCACAAAGCGTGCGCAGCACGAGTCTTGGCACAGCAAAACACTTCCTTTGGCATGCCCTTTGCAGCCTCACTCCAAACGGGGCTCTCCGCTTCATCCATCCCCTGACTCCATACTAGCACCAACGGGCTGCTAAAGCGTTTCACAGAAAACACCAAGGAACCTGTTTCTCACTGCAAGCACAAAGCGTGCGCAGCACGAGTCTTGGCACAGCAAAACACTTCCTTTGGCATGCCCTTTGCAGCCTCACTCCAAACGGGGCTCTCCGCTTCATCCATGCCCTCACTCCATACGAGCACCAACGGGCTGCTAAAGCGTTTCGCAGAAAACACCAAGGAACCTGTTTCTCACCCCAAGCACAAAGCGTGCGCAGCACGAGTCTTGGCACAGCAAAACACTTCCTTTGGCATGCCCTTTGCAGCCTCACTCCAAACGGGGCTCTCCGCTTCATCGATCCCCTGACTCCATACTAGCACCAACGGGCTGCTAAAGCGTTTCGCAGAAAACACCAAGGAACCTGTTTCTCACTCCAAGCACAAAGCGTGCGCAGCACGAGTCTTGGCACAGCAAAACACTTCCTTTGGCATGCCCTTTGCAGCCTCACTCCAAACGGGGCTCTCCGCTTCATCCATCCCCTGACTCCATACTAGTACCAACGGGCTGCTAAAGCGTTTCGCAGAAAACACCAAGGAACCTGTTTCTCACTCCAAGCACAAAGCGTGCGCAGCACGAGTCTTGGCACAGCAAAACACTTCCTTTGGCATGCCCTTTGCAGCCTCACTCCAAACGGGGCTCTCCGCTTCATCCATCCCCTGACTCCATACTAGCACCAACGGACTGCTAAAGCGTTTCGCAGAAAACACCAAGGAACCTGTTTCTCACTCCAACCACAAAGCGTGCGCAGCACGAGTCTTGGCACAGCAAAACACTTCCTTTGGCATGCCCTTTGCAGCCTCACTCCAAACGGGGCTCTCCGCTTCATCCATCCCCTGACTCCATACTAGCACCAACTGGCTGCTAAAGCGTTTCGCAGAAAACACCAAGGAACCTGTTTCTCACTCCAAGCACAAAGTGTGCGCAGCACGAGTCTTGGCACAGCAAAACACTTCCTTTGGCATGCCCTTTGCAGCCTCACTCCAAACGGGGCTCTCCGCTTCATCCATCCCCTGACTCCATACTAGCACCAACGGGCTGCTAAAGCGTTTCGCAGAAAACACCAAGGAACCTGTTTCTCACTCCAAGCACAAAGCGTGCGCAGCACGAGTCTTGGCACAGCAAAACACTTCCTTTGGCATGCCCTTTGCAGCCTCACTCCAAACGGGGCTCTCCGCTTCATCCATCCCCTGACTCCCATACTAGCACCAACGGGCTGCTAAAGCGTTTCGCAGAAAACACCAAGGAACCTGTTTCTCACTCCAAGCACAAAGCGTGCGCAGCACGAGTCTTGGCACAGCAAAACACTTCCTTTGGCATGCCCTTTGCAGCCTCACTCCAAACGGCGCTCTCCGCTTCATCCATCCCCTGACTCCATACTAGCACCAACGGGCTGCTAAAGCGTTTCGCAGAAAACACCAAGGAACCTGTTTCTCACTCCAACCACAAAGCGTGCGCAGCACGAGTCTTGGCACAGCAAAACACTTCCTTTGGCATGCCCTTTGCAGCCTCACTCCAAACGGGGCTCTCCGCTTCATCCATCCCCTGACTCCATACTAGCACCAACGGGCTGCTAAAGCGTTTCGCAGAAAACACCAAGGAACCTGTTTCTCACTCCAACCACAAAGCGTGCGCAGCACAAGTCTTGGCACAGCAAAACACTTCCTTTGGCATGCCCTTTGCAGCCTCACTCCAAACGGGGCTCTCCGCTTCATCCATCCCCTGACTCCATACTAGCACCAACGGCCTGCTAAAGCGTTTCGCAGAAAACACCAAGGAACCTGTTTCTCACTCCAAGCACAAAGCGTGCGCAGCACGAGTCTTGGCACAGCAAAACACTTCCTTTGGCATGCCCTTTGCAGCCTCACTCCAAACGGGGCTCTCCGCTTCATCCATCCCCTGACTCCATACTAGCACCAACGGGCTGCTAAAGCGTTTCGCAGAAAACACCAAGGAACCTGTTTCTCACTCCAAGCACAAAGCGTGCGCAGCACGAGTCTTGGCACAGCAAAACACTTCCTTTGGCATGCCCTTTGCAGCCTCACTCCAAACGGGGCTCTCCGCTTCATCCATCCCCTGACTCCATACTAGCACCAACGGGCTGCTAAAGCGTTTCGCAGAAAACACCAAGGAACCTGTTTCTCACTCCAAGCACAAAGCGTGCGCAGCACGAGTCTTGGCACAGCAGAACACTTCCTTTGGCATGCCCTTTGCAGCCTCACTCCAAACGGGGCTCTCCGCTTCATCCATCCCCTGACTCCATACTAGCACCAACGGGCTGCTAAAGCGTTTCGCAGAAAACACCAAGGAACCTGTTTCTCACTCCAAGCACAAAGCGTGCGCAGCACGAGTCTTGGCACAGCAAAACACTTCCTTTGGCATGCCCTTTGCAGCCTCACTCCAAACGGGGCTCTCTGCTTCATCCATCCCCTGACTCCATACTAGCACCAACGGGCTGCTAAAGCGTTTCGCAGAAAACACCGAGGAACCTGTTTCTCACTCCAAGCACAAAGCGTGCGCAGCACGAGTCTTGGCACAGCAGAACACTTCCTTTGGCATGCCCTTTGCAGCCTCACTCCAAACGGGGCTCTCCGCTTCATCCATCCCCTGACTCCATACTAGCACCAACGGGCTGCTAAAGCGTTTCGCAGAAAACACCAAGGAACCTGTTTCTCACTCCAAGCACAAAGCGTGCGCAGCACGAGTCTTGGCACAGCAAAACACTTCCTTTGGCATGCCCTTTGCAGCCTCACTCCAAACGGGGCTCTCCGCTTCATCCATCCCCTGACTCCATACTAGCACCAACGGGCTGCTAAAGCGTTTCGCAGAAAACACCAAGGAACCTGTTTCTCACTCCAAGCACAAAGCGTGCGCAGCACGAGTCTTGGCACAGCAAAACACTTCCTTTGGCATGCCCTTTGCAGCCTCACTCCAAACGGGGCTCTCCGCTTCATCCATCCCCTGACTCCATACTAGCACCAACGGGCTGCTAAAGCGTTTCGCAGAAAACACCAAGGAACCTGTTTCTCACTCCAAGCACAAAGCGTGCGCAGCACGAGTCTTGGCACAGCAAAACACTTCCTTTGGCATGCCCTTTGCAGCTTCACTCCAAACGGCGCTCTCCGCTTCATCCATCCCCTGACTCCATACTAGCACCAACGGGCTGCTAAAGCGTTTCGCAGAAAACACCAAGGAACCTGTTTCTCACTCCAAGCACAAAGCGTGCGCAGCACGAGTCTTGGCACAGCAAAACACTTCCTTTGGCATGCCCTTTGCAGCCTCACTCCAAACAGGGCTCTCCGCTTCATCCATCCCCTGACTCCATACTAGCACCAACGGGCTGCTAAAGCGTTTCGCAGAAAACACCAAGGAACCTGTTTCTCCCTCCAAGCACAAAGCGTGCGCAGCACGAGTCTTGGCACAGCAAAACACTTCCTTTGGCATGCCCTTTGCAGCCTCACTCCAAACGGGGCTCTCAGCTTCATCCATCCTCTGACTCCATACTAGCACCAACGGGCTGCTAAAGCGTTTCGCAGAAAACACCAAGGAACCTGTTTCTCACTCCAAGCACAAAGCGTGCGCAGCACGAGTCTTGGCACAGCAGAACACTTCCATTGGCATGCCCTTTGCAGCCTCACTCCAAACGGGGCTCTCCGCTTCATCCATCCCCTGACTCCATACTAGCACCAACGGGCTGCTAAAGCGTTTCGCAGAAAACACCAAGGAACCTGTTTCTCACTCCAAGCACAAAGCGTGCGCAGCACGAGTCTTGGCACAGCAAAACACTTCCTTTGGCATGCCCTTTGCAGCCTCACTCCAAACGGGGCTCTCCGCTTCATCCATCCCCTGACTCCATACTAGCACCAACGGGCTGCTAAAGCGTTTCACAGAAAACACCAAGGAACCTGTTTCTCACTCCAAGCACAAAGCGTGCGCAGCACGAGTCTTGGCACAGCAAAACACTTCCTTTGGCATGCCCTTTGCAGCTTAACTCCAAACGGCGCTCTCCGCTTCATCCATCCCCTGACTCCATACTAGCACCAACGGGCTGCTAAAGCGTTTCGCAGAAAACACCAAGGAACCTGTTTCTCACTCCAAACACAAAGCGTGCGCAGCACGAGTCTTGGCACAGCAGAACACTTCCTTTGGCATGCCCTTTGCAGCCTCACTCCAAACGGCGCTCTCCGCTTCATCCATCCCCTGACTCCATACTAGCACCAACGGGCTGCTAAAGCGTTTCGCAGAAAACACCAAGGAACCTGTTTCTCACTCCAAGCACAAAGCGTGCGCAGCACGAGTCTTGGCACAGCAAAACACTTCCTTTGGCATGCCCTTTGCAGCCTCACTCCAAACGGGGCTCTCTGCTTCATCCATCCCCTGACTCCATACTAGCACCAACGGGCTGCTAAAGCGTTTCGCAGAAAACACCAAGGAACCTGTTTCTCACTCCAAGCACAAAGCGTGCGCAGCACGAGTCTTGGCACAGCAGAACACTTCCTTTGGCATGCCCTTTGCAGCCTCACTCCAAACGGGGCTCTCCGCTTCATCCATCCCCTGACTCCATACTAGCACCAACGGGCTGCTAAAGCGTTTCGCAGAAAACACCAAGGAACCTGTTTCTCACTCCAAGCACAAAGCGTGCGCAGCACGAGTCTTGGCACAGCAAAACACTTCCTTTGGCATGCCCTTTGCAGCCTCACTCCAAACGGGGCTCTCCGCTTCATCCATCCCCTGACTCCATACTAGCACCAACGGGCTGCTAAAGCGTTTCGCAGAAAACACCAAGGAACCTGTTTCTCACTCCAAGCACAAAGCGTGCACAGCACGAGTCTTGGCACAGCAAAACACTTCCTTTGGCATGCCCTTTGCAGCCTCACTCCAAACGGGGCTCTCCGCTTCATCCATCCCCTGACTCCATACTAGCACCAACGGGCTGCTAAAGCGTTTCGCAGAAAACACCAAGGAACCTGTTTCTCACTCCAAGCACAAAGCGTGCGCAGCACGAGTCTTGGCACAGCAAAACACTTCCTTTGGCATGCCCTTTGCAGCCTCACTCCAAACGGGGCTCTCCGCTTCATCCATCCCCTGACTCCATACTAGCACCAACGGGCTGCTAAAGCGTTTCGCAGAAAACACCAAGGAACCTGTTTCTCACTCCAAGCACAAAGCGTGCGCAGCACGAGTCTTGGCACAGCAGAACACTTCCTTTGGCATGCCCTTTGCAGCTTCACTCCAAACGGCGCTCTCCGCTTCATCCATCCCCTGACTCCATACTAGCACCAACGGGCTGCTAAAGCGTTTCGCAGAAAACACCAAGGAACCTGTTTCTCACTCCAAGCACAAAGCGTGCACAGCACGAGTCTTGGCACAGCAAAACACTTCCTTTGGCATGCCCTTTGCAGCCTCACTCCAAACGGGGCTCTCCGCTTCATCCATCCCCTGACTCCATACTAGCACCAACGGGCTGCTAAAGCGTTTCGCAGAAAACACCAAGGAACCTGTTTCTCACTCCAAGCACAAAGCGTGCGCAGCACGAGTCTTGGCACAGCAAAACACTTCCTTTGGCATGCCCTTTGCAGCCTCACTCCAAACGGGGCTCTCCGCTTCATCCATCCCCTGACTCCATACTAGCACCAACGGGCTGCTAAAGCGTTTCGCAGAAAACACCAAGGAACCTGTTTCTCACTCCAAGCACAAAGCGTGCGCAGCACGAGTCTTGGCACAGCAAAACACTTCCTTTGGCATGCCCTTTGCAGCTTCACTCCAAACGGCGCTCTCCGCTTCATCCATCCCCTGACTCCATACTAGCACCAACGGGCTGCTAAAGCGTTTCGCAGAAAACACCAAGGAACCTGTTTCTCACTCCAAGCACAAAGCGTGCGCAGCACGAGTCTTGGCACAGCAAAACACTTCCTTTGGCATGCCCTTTGCAGCCTCACTCCAAACGGGGCTCTCCGCTTCATGCATCCCCTGACTCCATACTAGCACCAACGGGCTGCTAAAGCGTTTCGCAGAAAACACCAAGGAACCTGTTTCTCACTCCAAGCACAAAGCGTGCGCAGCACGAGTCTTGGCACAGCAAAACACTTCCTTTGGCATGCCCTTTGCAGCCTCACTCCAAACGGGGCTCTCAGCTTCATCCATCCTCTGACTCCATACTAGCACCAACTGGCTGCTAAAGCGTTTCGCAGAAAACACCAAGGAACCTGTTTCTCACTCCAAGCACAAAGCGTGCGCAGCACGAGTCTTGGCACAGCAGAACACTTCCATTGGCATGCCCTTTGCAGCCTCACTCCAAACGGGGCTCTCCGCTTCATCCATCCCCTGACTCCATACTAGCACCAACGGGCTGCTAAAGCGTTTCGCAGAAAACACCAAGGAACCTGTTTCTCACTCCAAGCACAAAGCGTGCGCAGCACGAGTCTTGGCACAGCAAAACACTTCCTTTGGCATGCCCTTTGCAGCCTCACTCCAAACGGGGCTCTCCGCTTCATCCATCCCCTGACTCCATACTAGCACCAACGGGCTGCTAAAGCGTTTCACAGAAAACACCAAGGAACCTGTTTCTCACTCCAAGCACAAAGCGTGCGCAGCACGAGTCTTGGCACAGCAAAACACTTCCTTTGGCATGCCCTTTGCAGCTTAACTCCAAACGGCGCTCTCCGCTGTGGAGGCTTGTTCAAAGACAATAGTACCTTGTTAGCAGATAGTTAACCACAAGGGTGTCAGTCTTTGCAGCAGATGGGGGACAGAGCCGAGAAAGACGAGGACTGAGGAACACCTCCCCCTGCCTCGTGTGCGACGTGTCTTGCCAGAAGAAAAGAAACAAAGCCAGACAACCGCGCAGGTGGCCAGATGCTGATTGGTTGTGCGCTTTGCAACACTTGTGTTAAGAAAGTATAAAAAGAAGTCGGTTTGGAAATAAAGTTGTCTCACTCTGCACCCCAGACTGAGTCCGTTTCTTCACAAGGTGCAACAAATGGCGCCCAACGTGGGGCTCGAAGACTAGCTGTCTCTCCGGTTGCACCGCCCAGCTGAACTCCCGGGAATCACGCTGAAAGGAAGCGTAAGGATCAAGCTGAAAGGAAGCTTACTTTGTGTGCACACTAAAAGCCTCTTGAAAGGAAAGAGGTAAGCGGCTGGGAACTATGGGTTCATACCTAATGAAGGAACAAAAGGACGATTTAGAAGCTTCTCCTAAAAACTTGAAACCGCAAAGAAAAAAATTAGGTGAAGAAGAGCTGCAAAAGGTTCTTGCATGGGCTTCTAAAGACGATCCTTCGGTGAATAGTAAGAATGTTTTTAATCTGGAAAGATGGGACCAAATTGGGGTCCGACTGTGGGATAGTGCCACGCGCGGTGATAAGGCTGCTGCTAACCTGTTGCCACAATGGCGAGTTGTACTCGAAATATTGAAATCTCATAGTGGGTTGCAGTCGAACATAAATGACGGGATCGGGGCCCCTGCCATCCCCTCCGCGCCTCCTTTACCTCAATCGTGTCCTGATGAGAATCAGAAAAGAAAACGTGCTGCAAAAGCCTTTGCGGTACTGCCACCTGATGAACAGGACGATGATCCTTTTGGTCCGGGTCCTATTGACCCTGGAAAGGAGCCAGACCTATACCCCCCGGATCCTCACGATAAATGGGCCTCAGTAAAACGAGGAGCAAAACAGGCGGGGGATGTGGGCATGCTGAAAGCCTTTCCCGTTATCTGTGCACCAGACCAGAATCCGCGTTGGGAAGGTTTGTCGTATAATCTTATTAAGGACGTGCGACGTACGGTGACAGATCATGGCCTTGGCGCACCATATACCACCCACCTTATACAATCTCTTTGTGATTCTTCGGTTTTTACTCCCCATGATTTTAAAACCTTGTTTCGCCTCATTATGACTGATATGCAATACACGATGTGGGAATCGAAAATGAGAGAGCTTGCTCGAGCTCAGGGGGAGGAAAACCAGCGGCTGTCGAAAAAAGGTCCTTTACGGGCTGTTACTGTGGACGTGCTAATGGGGGAGGGCGATCACAGTGCTACAACAGCACAAGCAGAAATCCCCCCTGAGGGCTTGCAACAAGTTAAGGCACTTGCTCTCCGCGCCCTTAAGGCCGTTCCGGAGAGTGGTAAACAAAGACAACCTTTTGTTAGCATAAGACAAGATGCGAATGAGCCATATATGAAGTTTTTGGATCGGCTTAATGAGGCTCTGGAGAAACAAATTGATAATGAACAAGCACGAAGCTACATTTTTAAGCAACTAGCAGTTGAGAATGCTAACCCTGATTGCCAGAGAGTTTTGCGGCCACTAAAGGATCCTACTATTGATGACATGCTAAAAGCATGTATTAATGTCGGTACCAAACAGTATGAATATTCACTGATGGCCGAAACATTTGCAACAATGTCTATGAAAAGGCCATGTTTTGCTTGTGGCCAATTTGGGCATATTCGTAAATACTGTCCGAAAACACAAGCAAACAAAGGAGCGCCTGGACTATGTCCGCGCTGCCACAAAGGACAACACTATGCTAATCAGTGTCGATCAAAATTTGATAAGGAAGGTCGACCGCAAGCCCCTTCGGGAAACTTCAAGCGGAGCGCGGCAAGGGGTCGCGCCATGACGGCAAATCACCCCTCGGAGTGGCTCCCACCGGGAAGCAGCCGCCGCTTGTGCGCCAGCACAAGCGGCAGCGCCGGGGTGGACCTGGCCACCACAATAGAAGTGCTAATTACTGATACATCAGTTGTGCTAATTCCAACTGGTGTCCACGGCCCCCTGGGGCGAGGAATGGCAGCACTATTGATTGGGCGATTTTCAACAACGAGACAAGGGCTGTTTGTGTTACCTGCAGTTATCAACGCAGATTTCAAAGGAGAAATTAAGATAATGGTATGGACTCCGATACCACCCTGTACTGTGCCAGCAGGAAGCCGAATAGCACAATTAGTATACTTTTTACCACAGACACCAAACGCTGCAAACATTAACCATGGCACAGGCTCTTTTGGGTCCACAGGGCATGAAATTTTCTGGACTCAACAGATAACTATGAATCGCCCGCAGATATCCTGTACGCTACAAGCAGGACTGATAAAATTTAATGTACAAGGAATTTTAGATAGTGGAGCAGATGTTACAGTCATCGCTGCCTCACAATGGCCAAACAGTTTACCCCTAGTTAAGGCACATACATCGCTTTCAGGAATTGGTGGGCAGAGTACTCCAATGCAAAGCAAAAGATTGATAAATATTATTGGCCCAGAAGGAAGAACTGCAAACATTAGGCCATTTATATTGCCTGGATCCATCACCTTGTGGGGGAGAGACTGTTTGAGTCAATGGGGCATGCAGTTAAGCACGGATTTTTCTTAGGGGTCACTATCCAGCAGCAGGTCCCACCCATGATTTGGAAAACGGACAAGCCAGTGTGGGTAGATCAGTGGCCCCTTCCACAAAATAAACTGCTGCAATTACACAAGTTAGTAGATGAACAATTGCAAGCTGGTCATATAGTTCCTACTACAAGCCCCTGGAACACGCCAGTTTTTGTAATTCAAAAGAAAAATAATTCCTGGAGGCTGTTACATGACCTTAGAAAAATCAATGAAGTCATCGAAGATATGGGAGCCTTACAGCCTGGACTCCCTTCTCCAGCGATGTTACCTCAAACATGGACTTTGATCATAATTGATTTGAAAGACTGTTTCTTTACCATTCCACTTGCACCGCAAGATGCACCTCGGTTTGCATTTTCTGTACCTTCCATCAATGCTATGGAACCGCATAGCAGATACCATTGGAGAGTTCTGCCACAAGGCATGAAAAATAGTCCTACATTATGTCAACAATTTGTGGCAGCAGTTTTAAGCCCAATACGCAAATATTTTGATAATGTCCTCATCTATCACTATATGGACGATATATTGATTGCTGCAGAGCAAAAGGAAACAGCAGAAGAGGCTCTGCATCAGATTACGCGAGCAGCATCAGCTGCAGGATTAAGAATTGCGGAAGATAAAGTACAGGAAAGTCCGCCTTGGCGATATTTAGGATGGAGAATTTCTGATCATCAAATTCGACCACAATCATTGACCTTAAAGACAGACATAAGGACTTTGAATGATCTTCAAAAACTTTTGGGAACTATTAATTGGATCCGTCCCTCCTTAGGGATTTCCACAGAAGATTATCTAGTCCAGTAAATCCGTTTGTAACCTGTCTAGTAGGACAGCCTGTTGATGTTTGGCATATTTCGTTTATTGTTAGTGTGCCTGCTTTGTTTCTTGTTATGTGTTTAAGGATAGATCATTTAATTAAGTCATGGCTGTTCAAACAAAAACAAATAAAGAAGGGTGAGATGTGGAGGCTTGTTCAAAGACAATAGTACCTTGTTAGCAGATAGTTAACCACAAGGGTGTCAGTCTTTGCAGCAGATGGGGGACAGAGCCGAGAAAGACGAGGACTGAGGAACACCTCCCCCTGCCTCGTGTGCGACGTGTCTTGCCAGAAGAAAAGAAACAAAGCCAGACAACCGCGCAGGTGGCCAGATGCTGATTGGTTGTGCGCTTTGCAACACTTGTGTTAAGAAAGTATAAAAAGAAGTCGGTTTGGAAATAAAGTTGTCTCACTCTGCACCCCAGACTGAGTCCGTTTCTTCACAAGGTGCAACACTCCGCTTCATCCATCCCCTGACTCCATACTAGCACCAACGGGCTGCTAAAGCATTTCGCAGAAAACACCAAGGAACCTGTTACTCACTCCAAACACAAAGCGTGCGCAGCACGAGTCTTGGCACAGCAGAACACTTCCTTTGGCATGCCCTTTGCAGCCTCACTCCAAACGGCGCTCTCCGCTTCATCCATCCCCTGACTCCATACTAGCACCAACGGGCTGCTAAAGCGTTTCGCAGAAAACACCAAGGAACCTGTTTCTCACTCCAAGCACAAAGCGTGCGCAGCACGAGTCTTGGCACAGCAAAACACTTCCTTTGGCATGCCCTTTGCAGCCTCACTCCAAACGGCGCTCTCTGCTTCATCCATCCCCTGACTCCATACTAGCACCAACGGGCTGCTAAAGCGTTTCGCAGAAAACACCAAGGAACCTGTTTCTCACTCCAAGCACAAAGCGTGCGCAGCACGAGTCTTGGCACAGCAGAACACTTCCTTTGGCATGCCCTTTGCAGCCTCACTCCAAACGGGGCTCTCCGCTTCATCCATCCCCTGACTCCATACTAGCACCAACAGGCTGCTAAAGCGTTTCGCAGAAAACACCAAGGAACCTGTTTCTCACTCCAAGCACAAAGCGTGCGCAGCACGAGTCTTGGCACAGCAAAACACTTCCTTTGGCATGCCCTTTGCAGCCTCACTCCAAACGGGGCTCTCCGCTTCATCCATCCCCTGACTCCATACTAGCACCAACGGGCTGCTAAAGCGTTTCGCAGAAAACACCAAGGAACCTGTTTCTCACTCCAAGCACAAAGCGTGCGCAGCACGAGTCTTGGCACAGCAAAACACTTCCTTTGGCATGCCCTTTGCAGCCTCACTCCAAACGGGGCTCTCCGCTTCATCCATCCCCTGACTCCATACTAGCACCAACGGGCTGCTAAAGCGTTTCGCAGAAAACACCAAGGAACCTGTTTCTCACTCCAAGCACAAAGCGTGCGCAGCACGAGTCTTGGCACAGCAGAACACTTCCTTTGGCATGCCCTTTGCAGCTTCACTCCAAACGGGGCTCTCCGCTTCATCCATCCCCTGACTCCATACTAGCACCAACGGGCTGCTAAAGCGTTTCGCAGAAAACACCAAGGAACCTGTTTCTCACTCCAAGCACAAAGCGTGCGCAGCACGAGTCTTGGCACAGCAAAACACTTCCTTTGGCATGCCCTTTGCAGCCTCACTCCAAACGGGGCTCTCCGCTTCATCCATCCCCTGACTCCATACTAGCACCAACGGGCTGCTAAAGCGTTTCGCAGAAAACACCAAGGAACCTGTTTCTCACTCCAAGCACAAAGCGTGCGCAGCACGAGTCTTGGCACAGCAAAACACTTCCTTTGGCATGCCCTTTGCAGCCTCACTCCAAACGGGGCTCTCCGCTTCATCCATCCTCTGACTCCATACTAGCACCAACGGGCTGCTAAAGCGTTTCGCAGAAAACACCAAGGAACCTGTTTCTCACTCCAAGCACAAAGCGTGCGCAGCACGAGTCTTGGCACAGCAGAACACTTCCATTGGCATGCCCTTTGCAGCCTCACTCCAAACGGGGCTCTCCGCTTCATCCATCCCCTGACTCCATACTAGCACCAACGGGCTGCTAAAGCGTTTCGCAGAAAACACCAAGGAACCTGTTTCTCACTCCAAGCACAAAGCGTGCGCAGCACGAGTCTTGGCACAGCAAAACACTTCCTTTGGCATGCCCTTTGCAGCCTCACTCCAAACGGGGCTCTCCGCTTCATCCATCCCCTGACTCCATACTAGCACCAACGGGCTGCTAAAGCGTTTCACAGAAAACACCAAGGAACCTGTTTCTCACTCCAAGCACAAAGCGTGCGCAGCACGAGTCTTGGCACAGCAAAACACTTCCTTTGGCATGCCCTTTGCAGCTTAACTCCAAACGGCGCTCTCCGCTTCATCCATCCCCTGACTCCATACTAGCACCAACGGGCTGCTAAAGCGTTTCGCAGAAAACACCAAGGAACCTGTTTCTCACTCCAAACACAAAGCGTGCGCAGCACGAGTCTTGGCACAGCAGAACACTTCCTTTGGCATGCCCTTTGCAGCCTCACTCCAAACGGGGCTCTCCGCTTCATCCATCCCCTGACTCCATACTAGCACCAACGGGCTGCTAAAGCGTTTCACAGAAAACACCAAGGAACCTGTTTCTCACTCCAAGCACAAAGCGTGCGCAGCACGAGTCTTGGCACAGCAAAACACTTCCTTTGGCATGCCCTTTGCAGCTTAACTCCAAACGGCGCTCTCCGCTTCATCCATCCCCTGACTCCATACTAGCACCAACGGGCTGCTAAAGCGTTTCGCAGAAAACACCAAGGAACCTGTTTCTCACTCCAAACACAAAGCGTGCGCAGCACGAGTCTTGGCACAGCAGAACACTTCCTTTGGCATGCCCTTTGCAGCCTCACTCCAAACGGCGCTCTCCGCTTCATCCATCCCCTGACTCCATACTAGCACCAACGGGCTGCTAAAGCGTTTCGCAGAAAACACCAAGGAACCTGTTTCTCACTCCAAGCACAAAGCGTGCGCAGCACGAGTCTTGGCACAGCAAAACACTTCCTTTGGCATGCCCTTTGCAGCCTCACTCCAAACGGGGCTATCCGCTTCATCCATCCCCTGACTCCATACGAGCACCAACGGGCTGCTAAAGCGTTTCGCAGAAAACACCAAGGAACCTGTTTCTCACTCCAAGCACAAAGCGTGCGCAGCACGAGTCTTGGCACAGCAAAACACTTCCTTTGGCATGCCCTTTGCAGCCTCACTCCAAACGGCGCTCTCCGCTTCATCTTTCCCCTGACTCCATACTAGCACCAAAGGGCTGCTAAAGCGTTTCGCAGAAAACACCAAGGAACCTGTTTCTCACTCCAAGCACAAAGCGTGCGCAGCACGAGTCTTGGCACAGCAGAACACTTCCTTTGGCATGCCCTTTGCAGCCTCACTCCAAACGGGGCTCTCCGCTTCATCCATCCCCTGACTCCATACTAGCACCAACGGGCTGCTAAAGCGTTTCGCAGAAAACACCAAGGAACCTGTTTCTCACTCCAAGCACAAAGCGTGCGCAGCACGAGTCTTGGCACAGCAGAACACTTCCCTTGGCATGCCCTTTGCAGCCTCACTCCAAACGGGGCTCTCCGCTTCATCCATCCCCTGACTCCATACTAGCACCAACGGGCTGCTAAAGCGTTTCGCAGAAAACACCAAGGAACCTGTTTCTCACTCCAAGCACAAAGCGTGCGCAGCACGAGTCTTGGCACAGCAGAACACTTCCTTTGGCATGCCCTTTGCAGCCTCACTCCAAACGGGGCTCTCCACTTCATCCATCCCCTGACTCCATACTAGCACCAACGGGCTGCTAAAGCGTTTCGCAGAGAACACCAAGGAACCTGTTTCTCACTCCAAGCACAAAGCGTGCGCAGCACGAGTCTTGGCACAGCAAAACACTTCCTTTGGCATGCCCTTTGCAGCCTCACTCCAAACGGCGCTCTCCGCTTCATCCATCCCCTGACTCCATACTAGCACCAACGGGCTGCTAAAGCGTTTCGCAGAAAACACCAAGGAACCTGTTTCTCACTCCAAACACAAAGCGTGCGCAGCACGAGTCTTGGCACAGCAGAACACTTCCTTTGGCATGCCCTTTGCAGCCTCACTCCAAACGGCGCTCTCCGCTTCATCCATCCCCTGACTCCATACTAGCACCAACGGGCTGCTAAAGCGTTTCGCAGAAAACACCAAGGAACCTGTTTCTCACTCCAAACACAAAGCGTGCGCAGCACGAGTCTTGGCACAGCAGAACACTTCCTTTGGCATGCCCTTTGCAGCCTCACTCCAAACGGCGCTCTCCGCTTCATCCATCCCCTGACTCCATACTAGCACCAACGGGCTGCTAAAGCGTTTCGCAGAAAACACCAAGGAACCTGTTTCTCACTCCAAGCACAAAGCGTGCGCAGCACGAGTCTTGGCACAGCAGAACACTTCCTTTGGCATGCCCTTTGCAGCCTCACTCCAAACGGGGCTCTCCGCTTCATCCATCCCCTGACTCCATACTAGCACCAACGGGCTGCTAAAGCGTTTCGCAGAAAACACCAAGGAACCTGTTTCTCACTCCAAGCACAAAGCGTGCGCAGCACGAGTCTTGGCACAGGAAAACACTTCCTTTGGCATGCCCTTTGCAGCCTCACTCCAAACGGGGCTCTCCGCTTCATCCATCCCCTGACTCCATACTAGCACCAACGGGCTGCTAAAGCGTTTCGCAGAAAGCACCAAGGAACCTGTCTCTCACTCCAACCACAAAGCGTGCGCAGCACGAGTCTTGGCACAGCAGAACACTTCCCTTGGCATGCCCTTTGCAGCCTCACTCCAAACGGGGCTCTCCGCTTCATCCATCCCCTGACTCCATACTAGCACCAACGGGCTGCTAAAGCGTTTCGCAGAAAACACCAAGGAACCTGTCTCTCACTCCAACCACAAAGCGTGCGCAGCACGAGTCTTGGCACAGCAGAACACTTCCTTTGGCATGCCCTTTGCAGCCTCACTCCAAACGGGGCTCTCCACTTCATCCATCCCCTGACTCCATACTAGCACCAACGGGCTGCTAAAGCGTTTCGCAGAAAACACCAAGGAACCTGTTTCTCACTCCAAGCACAAAGCGTGCGCAGCACGAGTCTTGGCACAGCAAAACACTTCCCTTGGCATGCCCTTTGCAGCCTCACTCCAAATGGCGCTCTCCGCTTCATCCATCCCCTGACTCCATACTAGCACCAACGGGCTGCTAAAGCGTTTCGCAGAAAACACCAAGGAACCTGTTTCTCACTCCAAGCACAAAGCGTGCGCAGCACGAGTCTTGGCACAGCAAAACACTTCCTTTGGCATGCCCTTTGCAGCCTCACTCCAAACGGGGCTCTCCGCTTCATCCATCCCCTGACTCCATACTAGCACCAACGGCCTGCTAAAGCGTTTCGCAGAAAACACCAAGGAACCTGTTTCTCACTCCAAGCACAAAGCGTGCGCAGCACGAGTCTTGGCACAGCAAAACACTTCCTTTGGCATGCCCTTTGCAGCCTCACTCCAAACGGGGCTCTCCGCTTCATCCATCCCCTGACTCCATACTAGCACCAACGGGCTGCTAAAGCGTTTCGCAGAAAACACCAAGGAACCTGTTTCTCACTCCAAGCACAAAGCGTGCGCAGCACGAGTCTTGGCACAGCAAAACACTTCCTTTGGCATGCCCTTTGCAGCTACACTCCAAACGGGGCTCTCCGCTTCATCCATCCCCTGACTCCATACTAGCACCAACGGGCTGCTAAAGCGTTTCGCAGAAAACACCAAGGAACCTGTTTCTCACTCCAAGCACAAAGCGTGCGCAGCACGAGTCTTGGCACAGCAAAACACTTCCTTTGGCATGCCCTTTGCAACCTCACTCCAAACGGGGCTCTCCGCTTCATCCATCCCCTGACTCCATACTAGCACCAAAGGGCTGCTAAAGCGTTTCGCAGAAAACACCAAGGAACCTGTTTCTCACTCCAAGCACAAAGCGTGCGCAGCACGAGTCTTGGCACAGCAAAACACTTCCTTTGGCATGCCCTTTGCAGCCTCACTCCAAACGGGGCTCTCCGCTTCATCCATCCCCTGACTCCATACTAGCACCAACGGGCTGCTAAAGCGTTTCGCAGAAAACACCAAGGAACCTGTCTCTCACTCCAACCACAAAGCGTGCGCAGCACGAGTCTTGGCACAGCAGAACACTTCCCTTGGCATGCCCTTTGCAGCCTCACTCCAAACGGGGCTCTCCGCTTCATCCATCCCCTGACTCCATACTAGCACCAACGGGCTGCTAAAGCGTTTCGCAGAAAACACCAAGGAACCTGTTTCTCACTCCAAGCACAAAGCGTGCGCAGCACGAGTCTTGGCACAGCAGAACACTTCCTTTGGCATGCCCTTTGCAGCCTCACTCCAAACGGGGCTCTCCACTTCATCCATCCCCTGACTCCATACTAGCACCAACGGGCTGCTAAAGCGTTTCGCAGAAAACACCAAGGAACCTGTTTCTCACTCCAAGCACAAAGCGTGCGCAGCACGAGTCTTGGCACAGCAGAACACTTCCTTTGGCATGCCCTTTGCAGCTTCACTCCAAACGGCGCTCTCCGCTTCATCCATCCCCTGACTCCATACTAGCACCAACGGGCTGCTAAAGCGTTTCGCAGAAAACACCAAGGAACCTGTTTCTCACTCCAAGCACAAAGCGTGCGCAGCACGAGTCTTGGCACAGCAAAACACTTCCTTTGGCATGCCCTTTGCAGCCTCACTCCAAACGGGGCTCTCCGCTTCATCCATCCCCTGACTCCATACTAGCACCAACGGGCTGCTAAAGCGTTTCGCAGAAAACACCAAGGAACCTGTTTCTCACTCCAAGCACAAAGCGTGCGCAGCACGAGTCTTGGCACAGCAAAACACTTCCTTTGGCATGCCCTTTGCAGCCTCACTCCAAACGGGGCTCTCCGCTTCATCCATCCCCTGACTCCATACTAGCACCAACGGGCTGCTAAAGCGTTTCGCAGAAAACACCAAGGAACCTGTTTCTCACTCCAAGCACAAAGCGTGCGCAGCACGAGTCTTGGCACAGCAAAACACTTCCTTTGGCATGCCCTTTGCAGCTTCACTCCAAACGGCGCTCTCCGCTTCATCCATCCCCTGACTCCATACTAGCACCAACGGGCTGCTAAAGCGTTTCGCAGAAAACACCAAGGAACCTGTTTCTCACTCCAAGCACAAAGCGTGCGCAGCACGAGTCTTGGCACAGCAAAACACTTCCTTTGGCATGCCCTTTGCAGCTTAACTCCAAACGGCGCTCTCCGCTTCATCCATCCCCTGACTCCATACTAGCACCAACGGGCTGCTAAAGCGTTTCGCAGAAAACACCAAGGAACCTGTTTCTCACTCCAAGCACAAAGCGTGCGCAGCACGAGTCTTGGCACAGCAGAACACTTCCTTTGGCATGCCCTTTGCAGCCTCACTCCAAACGGGGCTCTCCGCTTCATCCATCCCCTGACTCCATACTAGCACCAACGGGCTGCTAAAGCGTTTCGCAGAAAACACCAAGGAACCTGTTTCTCACTCCAAGCACAAAGCGTGCGCAGCACGAGTCTTGGCACAGCAAAACACTTCCTTTGGCATGCCCTTTGCAGCCTCACTCCAAACGGGGCTCTCCGCTTCATCCATCCCCTGACTCCATACTAGCACCAACGGGCTGCTAAAGCGTTTCACAGAAAACACCAAGGAACCTGTTTCTCACTCCAAGCACAAAGCGTGCGCAGCACGAGTCTTGGCACAGCAAAACACTTCCTTTGGCATGCCCTTTGCAGCTTAACTCCAAACGGCGCTCTCCGCTTCATCCATCCCCTGACTCCATACTAGCACCAACGGGCTGCTAAAGCGTTTCGCAGAAAACACCAAGGAACCTGTTTCTCACTCCAAACAAAAAGCGTGCGCAGCACGAGTCTTGGCACAGCAGAACACTTCCTTTGGCATGCCCTTTGCAGCCTCACTCCAAACGGGGCTCTCCGCTTCATCCATCCCCTGACTCCATACTAGCACCAAAGGGCTGCTAAAGCGTTTCGCAGAAAACACCAAGGAACCTGTTTCTCACTCCAAGCACAAAGCGTGCGCAGCACGAGTCTTGGCACAGCAAAACACTTCCTTTGGCATGCCCTTTGCAGCCTCACTCCAAACGGGGCTCTCCGCTTCATCCATCCCCTGACTCCATACTAGCACCAACGGGCTGCTAAAGCGTTTCGCAGAAAACACCAAGGAACCTGTCTCTCACTCCAACCACAAAGCGTGCGCAGCACGAGTCTTGGCACAGCAGAACACTTCCCTTGGCATGCCCTTTGCAGCCTCACTCCAAACGGGGCTCTCCGCTTCATCCATCCCCTGACTCCATACTAGCACCAACGGGCTGCTAAAGCGTTTCGCAGAAAACACCAAGGAACCTGTTTCTCACTCCAAGCACAAAGCGTGCGCAGCACGAGTCTTGGCACAGCAGAACACTTCCTTTGGCATGCCCTTTGCAGCCTCACTCCAAACGGGGCTCTCCACTTCATCCATCCCCTGACTCCATACTAGCACCAACGGGCTGCTAAAGCGTTTCGCAGAAAACACCAAGGAACCTGTTTCTCACTCCAAGCACAAAGCGTGCGCAGCACGAGTCTTGGCACAGCAGAACACTTCCTTTGGCATGCCCTTTGCAGCTTCACTCCAAACGGCGCTCTCCGCTTCATCCATCCCCTGACTCCATACTAGCACCAACGGGCTGCTAAAGCGTTTCGCAGAAAACACCAAGGAACCTGTTTCTCACTCCAAGCACAAAGCGTGCGCAGCACGAGTCTTGGCACAGCAAAACACTTCCTTTGGCATGCCCTTTGCAGCCTCAGTCCAAACGGGGCTCTCCGCTTCATCCATCCCCTGACTCCATACTAGCACCAACGGGCTGCTAAAGCGTTTCGCAGAAAACACCAAGGAACCTGTTTCTCACTCCAAGCACAAAGCGTGCGCAGCACGAGTCTTGGCACAGCAAAACACTTCCTTTGGCATGCCCTTTGCAGCCTCACTCCAAACGGGGCTCTCCGCTTCATCCATCCCCTGACTCCATACTAGCACCAACGGGCTGCTAAAGCGTTTCGCAGAAAACACCAAGGAACCTGTCTCTCACTCCAACCACAAAGCGTGCGCAGCACGAGTCTTGGCACAGCAGAACACTTCCCTTGGCATGCCCTTTGCAGCCTCACTCCAAACGGGGCTCTCCGCTTCATCCATCCCCTGACTCCATACTAGCACCAACGGGCTGCTAAAGCGTTTCGCAGAAAACACCAAGGAACCTGTTTCTCACTCCAAGCACAAAGCGTGCGCAGCACGAGTCTTGGCACAGCAGAACACTTCCTTTGGCATGCCCTTTGCAGCCTCACTCCAAACGGGGCTCTCCACTTCATCCATCCCCTGACTCCATACTAGCACCAACGGGCTGCTAAAGCGTTTCGCAGAAAACACCAAGGAACCTGTTTCTCACTCCAAGCACAAAGCGTGCGCAGCACGAGTCTTGGCACAGCAGAACACTTCCTTTGGCATGCCCTTTGCAGCTTCACTCCAAACGGCGCTCTCCGCTTCATCCATCCCCTGACTCCATACTAGCACCAACGGGCTGCTAAAGCGTTTCGCAGAAAACACCAAGGAACCTGTTTCTCACTCCAAGCACAAAGCGTGCGCAGCACGAGTCTTGGCACAGCAAAACACTTCCTTTGGCATGCCCTTTGCAGCCTCACTCCAAACGGGGCTCTCCGCTTCATCCATCCCCTGACTCCATACTAGCACCAACGGGCTGCTAAAGCGTTTCGCAGAAAACACCAAGGAACCTGTTTCTCACTCCAAGCACAAAGCGTGCGCAGCACGAGTCTTGGCACAGCAAAACACTTCCTTTGGCATGCCCTTTGCAGCCTCACTCCAAACGGGGCTCTCCGCTTCATCCATCCCCTGACTCCATACTAGCACCAACGGGCTGCTAAAGCGTTTCGCAGAAAACACCAAGGAACCTGTTTCTCACTCCAAGCACAAAGCGTGCGCAGCACAAGTCTTGGCACAGCAGAACACTTCCTTTGGCATGCCCTTTGCAGCTTCACTCCAAACGGCGCTCTCCGCTTCATCCATCCCCTGACTCCATACTAGCACCAACGGGCTGCTAAAGCGTTTCGCAGAAAACACCAAGGAACCTGTTTCTCACTCCAAGCACAAAGCGTGCGCAGCACGAGTCTTGGCACAGCAAAACACTTCCTTTGGCATGCCCTTTGCAGCTTAACTCCAAACGGCGCTCTCCGCTTCATCCATCCCCTGACTCCATACTAGCACCAACGGGCTGCTAAAGCGTTTCGCAGAAAACACCAAGGAACCTGTTTCTCACTCCAAGCACAAAGCGTGCGCAGCACGAGTCTTGGCACAGCAAAACACTTCCTTTGGCATGCCCTTTGCAGCCTCACTCCAAACGGGGCTCTCCGCTTCATCCATCCCCTGACTCCATACTAGCACCAACGGGCTGCTAAAGCGTTTCGCAGAAAACACCAAGGAACCTGTTTCTCACTCCAAGCACAAAGCGTGCGCAGCACGAGTCTTGGCACAGCAAAACACTTCCTTTGTCATGCCCTTTGCAGCCTCACTCCAAACGGGGCTCTCCGCTTCATCCATCCCCTGACTCCATACTAGCACCAACGGACTGCTAAAGCGTTTCGCAGAAAACACCAAGGAACCTGTTTCTCACTCCAAGCACAAAGCGTGCGCAGCACGAGTCTTGGCACAGCAAAACACTTCCCTTGGCATGCCCTTTGCAGCCTCACTCCAAACGGGGCTCTCCGCTTCATCCATCCCCTGACTCCATACTAGCACCAACGGGCTGCTAAAGCGTTTCGCAGAAAACACCAAGGAACCTGTTTCTCACTCCAAGCACAAAGCGTGCGCAGCACGAGTCTTGGCACAGCAGAACACTTCCTTTGGCATGCCCTTTGCAGCCTCACTCCAAACGGGGCTCTCCGCTTCATCCATCCCCTGACTCCATACTAGCACCAACGGGCTGCTAAAGCGTTTCGCAGAAAACACCAAGGAACCTGTTTCTCACTCCAAGCACAAAGCGTGCGCAGCACGAGTCTTGGCACAGCAGAACACTTCCTTTGGCATGCCCTTTGCAGCCTCACTCCAAACGGGGCTCTCCGCTTCATCCATCCCCTGACTCCATACTAGCACCAACGGCCTGCTAAAGAGTTTCGCAGAAAACACCAAGGAACCTGTTTCTCACTCCAAGCACAAAGCGTGCGCAGCACGAGTCTTGGCACAGCAAAACACTTCCTTTGGCATGCCCTTTGCAGCCTCACTCCAAACGGGGCTCTCCGCTTCATCCATCCTCTGACTCCATACTAGCACCAACGGCCTGCTAAAGCGTTTCGCAGAAAACACCAAGGAACCTGTTTCTCACTCCAAGCACAAAGCGTGCGCAGCACGAGTCTTGGCACAGCAGAACACTTCCTTTGGCATGCCCTTTGCAGCCTCACTCCAAACGGGGCTCTCCGCTTCATCCATCCCCTGACTCCATACTAGCACCAACGGGCTGCTAAAGCGTTTCGCAGAAAACACCAAGGAACCTGTTTCTCACTCCAAGCACAAAGCGTGCGCAGCACGAGTCTTGGCACAGCAAAACACTTCCTTTGGCATGCCCTTTGCAGCCTCACTCCAAACGGGGCTCTCCGCTTCATCCATCCCCTGACTCCATACTAGCACCAACGGGCTGCTAAAGCGTTTCGCAGAAAACACCAAGGAACCTGTTTCTCACTCCAAGCACAAAGCGTGCGCAGCACGAGTCTTGGCACAGCAGAACACTTCCTTTGGCATGCCCTTTGCAGCCTCACTCCAAACGGGGCTCTCCGCTTCATCCATCCCCTGACTCCATACTAGCACCAACGGGCTGCTAAAGCGTTTCGCAGAAAACACCAAGGAACCTGTTTCTCACTCCAAGCACAAAGCGTGCGCAGCACGAGTCTTGGCACAGCAAAACACTTCCTTTGGCATGCCCTTTGCAGCCTCACTCCAAACGGGGCTCTCCGCTTCATCCATCCCCTGACTCCATACTAGCACCAACGGCCTGCTAAAGCGTTTCGCAGAAAACACCAAGGAACCTGTTTCTCACTCCAAGCACAAAGCGTGCGCAGCACGAGTCTTGGCACAGCAGAACACTTCCTTTGGCATGCCCTTTGCAGCCTCACTCCAAACGGGGCTCTCCGCTTCATCCATCCCCTGACTCCATACGAGCACCAACGGGCTGCTAAAGCGTTTCGCAGAAAACACCAAGGAACCTGTTTCTCACTCCAAGCACAAAGCGTGCGCAGCACGAGTCTTGGCACAGCAGAACACTTCCTTTGGCATGCCCTTTGCAGCCTCACTCCAAACGGGGCTCTCCGCTTCATCCATCCCCTGACTCCATACTAGCACCAACGGGCTGCTAAAGCGTTTCGCAGAAAACACCAAGGAACCTGTTTCTCACTCCAAGCACAAAGCGTGCGCAGCACGAGTCTTGGCACAGCAAAACACTTCCTTTGGCATGCCCTTTGCAGCCTCACTCCAAACGGGGCTCTCCGCTTCATCCATCCCCTGACTCCATACTAGCACCAACGGGCTGCTAAAGCGTTTCGCAGAAAACACCAAGGAACCTGTTTCTCACTCCAAGCACAAAGCGTGCGCAGCACGAGTCTTGGCACAGCAAAACACTTCCTTTGGCATGCCCTTTGCAGCCTCACTCCAAACGGGGCTCTCCGCTTCATCCATCCTCTGACTCCATACTAGCACCAACGGCCTGCTAAAGCGTTTCGCAGAAAACACCAAGGAACCTGTTTCTCACTCCAAGCACAAAGCGTGCGCAGCACGAGTCTTGGCACAGCAGAACACTTCCTTTGGCATGCCCTTTGCAGCCTCACTCCAAACGGGGCTCTCCGCTTCATCCATCCCCTGACTCCATACTAGCACCAACGGGCTGCTAAAGCGTTTCACAGAAAACACCAAGGAACCTGTTTCTCACTCCAAGCACAAAGCGTGCGCAGCACGAGTCTTGGCACAGCAAAACACTTCCTTTGGCATGCCCTTTGCAGCTTAACTCCAAACGGCGCTCTCCGCTTCATCCATCCCCTGACTCCATACTAGCACCAACGGGCTGCTAAAGCGTTTCGCAGAAAACACCAAGGAACCTGTTTCTCACTCCAAACACAAAGCGTGCGCAGCACGAGTCTTGGCACAGCAGAACACTTCCTTTGGCATGCCCTTTGCAGCCTCACTCCAAACGGCGCTCTCCGCTTCATCCATCCCCTGACTCCATACTAGCACCAACGGGCTGCTAAAGCGTTTCGCAGAAAACACCAAGGAACCTGTTTCTCACTCCAAGCACAAAGCGTGCGCAGCACGAGTCTTGGCACAGCAAAACACTTCCTTTGGCATGCCCTTTGCAGCCTCACTCCAAACGGGGCTCTCCGCTTCATCCATCCCCTGACTCCATACGAGCACCAACGGGCTGCTAAAGCGTTTCGCAGAAAACACCAAGGAACCTGTTTCTCACTCCAAGCACAAAGCGTGCGCAGCACGAGTCTTGGCACAGCAAAACACTTCCTTTGGCATGCCCTTTGCAGCCTCACTCCAAACGGGGCTCTCCGCTTCATCCATCCCCTGACTCCATACTAGCACCAACGGGCTGCTAAAGCGTTTCGCAGAAAACACCAAGGAACCTGTTTCTCACTCCAAGCACAAAGCGTGCGCAGCACGAGTCTTGGCACAGCAAAACACTTCCTTTGGCATGCCCTTTGCAGCCTCACTCCAAACGGGGCTCTCCGCTTCATCCATTCCCTGACTCCATACTAGCACCAACGGGCTGCTAAAGCGGTTCGCAGAAAACACCAAGGAACCTGTTTCTCACTCCAAGCACAAAGCGTGCGCAGCACGAGTCTTGGCACAGCAAAACACTTCCTTTGGCATGCCCTTTGCAGCCTCACTCCAAACGGGGCTCTCCGCTTCATCCATCCCCTGACTCCATACTAGCACCAACGGGCTGCTAAAGCGTTTCGCAGAAAACACCAAGGAACCTGTTTCTCACTCCAAGCACAAAGCGTGCGCAGCACGAGTCTTGGCACAGCAGAACACTTCCTTTGGCATGCCCTTTGCAGCCTCACTCCAAACGGGGCTCTCCGCTTCATCCATCCCCTGACTCCATACTAGCACCAACGGCCTGCTAAAGAGTTTCGCAGAAAACACCAAGGAACCTGTTTCTCACTCCAAGCACAAAGCGTGCGCAGCACGAGTCTTGGCACAGCAAAACACTTCCTTTGGCATGCCCTTTGCAGCCTCACTCCAAACGGGGCTCTCCGCTTCATCCATCCCCTGACTCCATACTAGCACCAACGGGCTGCTAAAGCGTTTCGCAGAAAACACCAAGGAACCTGTTTCTCACTCCAAGCACAAAGCGTGCGCAGCACGAGTCTTGGCACAGCAAAACACTTCCTTTGGCATGCCCTTTGCAGCCTCACTCCAAACGGGGCTCTCCGCTTCATCCATCCCCTCACTCCATACTAGCACCAACGGGCTGCTAAAGCGTTTCGCAGAAAACACCAAGGAACCTGTTTCTCACTCCAAACACAAAGCGTGCGCAGCACGAGTCTTGGCACAGCAAAACACTTCCTTTGGCATGCCCTTTGCAGCCTCACTCCAAACGGGGCTCTCCGCTTCATCCATTCCCTGACTCCATACTAGCACCAACGGGCTGCTAAAGCGTTTCGCAGAAAACACCAAGGAACCTGTTTCTCACTCCAAGCACAAAGCGTGCGCAGCACGAGTCTTGGCACAGCAGAACACTTCCTTTGGCATGCCCTTTGCAGCCTCACTCCAAACGGGGCTCTCCGCTTCATCCATCCCCTGACTCCATACTAGCACCAACGGCCTGCTAAAGAGTTTCGCAGAAAACACCAAGGAACCTGTTTCTCACTCCAAGCACAAAGCGTGCGCAGCACGAGTCTTGGCACAGCAAAACACTTCCTTTGGCATGCCCTTTGCAGCCTCACTCCAAACGGGGCTCTCCGCTTCATCCATCCCCTGACTCCATACTAGCACCAACGGGCTGCTAAAGCGTTTCGCAGAAAACACCAAGGAACCTGTTTCTCACTCCAAGCACAAAGCGTGCGCAGCACGAGTCTTGGCACAGCAAAACACTTCCTTTGGCATGCCCTTTGCAGCCTCACTCCAAACGGGGCTCTCCGCTTCATCCATCCCTCACTCCATACTAGCACCAACGGGCTGCTAAAGCGTTTCGCAGAAAACACCAAGGAACCTGTTTCTCACTCCAAACACAAAGCGTGCGCAGCACGAGTCTTGGCACAGCAAAACACTTCCTTTGGCATGCCCTTTGCAGCCTCACTCCAAACGGGGCTCTCCGCTTCATCCATCCTCTGACTCCATACTAGCACCAACGGCCTGCTAAAGCGTTTCGCAGAAAACACCAAGGAACCTGTTTCTCACTCCAAGCACAAAGCGTGCGCAGCACGAGTCTTGGCACAGCAGAACACTTCCTTTGGCATGCCCTTTGCAGCCTCACTCCAAACGGGGCTCTCCGCTTCATCCATCCCCTGACTCCATACTAGCACCAACGGGCTGCTAAAGCGTTTCGCAGAAAACACCAAGGAACCTGTTTCTCACTCCAAGCACAAAGCGTGCGCAGCACGAGTCTTGGCACAGCAAAACACTTCCTTTGGCATGCCCTTTGCAGCCTCACTCCAAACGGGGCTCTCCGCTTCATCCATCCCCTGACTCCATACTAGCACCAACGGGCTGCTAAAGCGTTTCGCAGAAAACACCAAGGAACCTGTTTCTCACTCCAAGCACAAAGCGTGCGCAGCACGAGTCTTGGCACAGCAGAACACTTCCTTTGGCATGCCCTTTGCAGCCTCACTCCAAACGGGGCTCTCCGCTTCATCCATCCCCTGACTCCATACTAGCACCAACGGGCTGCTAAAGCGTTTCGCAGAAAACACCAAGGAACCTGTTTCTCACTCCAAGCACAAAGCGTGCGCAGCACGAGTCTTGGCACAGCAGAACACTTCCTTTGGCATGCCCTTTGCAGCCTCACTCCAAACGGGGCTCTCCGCTTCATCCATCCCCTGACTCCATACTAGCACCAACGGCCTGCTAAAGAGTTTCGCAGAAAACACCAAGGAACCTGTTTCTCACTCCAAGCACAAAGCGTGCGCAGCACGAGTCTTGGCACAGCAAAACACTTCCTTTGGCATGCCCTTTGCAGCCTCACTCCAAACGGGGCTCTCCGCTTCATCCATCCCCTGACTCCATACTAGCACCAACGGGCTGCTAAAGCGTTTCGCAGAAAACACCAAGGAACCTGTTTCTCACTCCAAGCACAAAGCGTGCGCAGCACGAGTCTTGGCACAGCAAAACACTTCCTTTGGCATGCCCTTTGCAGCCTCACTCCAAACGGGGCTCTCCGCTTCATCCATCCCCTGACTCCATACTAGCACCAACGGGCTGCTAAAGCGTTTCGCAGAAAACACCAAGGAACCTGTTTCTCACTCCAAGCACAAAGCGTGCGCAGCACGAGTCTTGGCACAGCAGAACACTTCCTTTGGCATGCCCTTTGCAGCCTCACTCCAAACGGGGCTCTCCGCTTCATCCATCCCCTGACTCCATACTAGCACCAACGGCCTGCTAAAGAGTTTCGCAGAAAACACCAAGGAACCTGTTTCTCACTCCAAGCACAAAGCGTGCGCAGCACGAGTCTTGGCACAGCAAAACACTTCCTTTGGCATGCCCTTTGCAGCCTCACTCCAAACGGGGCTCTCCGCTTCATCCATCCCCTGACTCCATACTAGCACCAACGGGCTGCTAAAGCGTTTCGCAGAAAACACCAAGGAACCTGTTTCTCACTCCAACCACAAAGCGTGCGCAGCACGAGTCTTGGCACAGCAAAACACTTCCTTTGTCATGCCCTTTGCAGCCTCACTCCAAACGGGGCTCTCCGCTTCATCCATCCCCTCACTCCATACTAGCACCAACGGGCTGCTAAAGCGTTTCGCAGAAAACACCAAGGAACCTGTTTCTCACTCCAAACACAAAGCGTGCGCAGCACGAGTCTTGGCACAGCAAAACACTTCCTTTGGCATGCCCTTTGCAGCCTCACTCCAAACGGGGCTCTCCGCTTCATCCATCCTCTGACTCCATACTAGCACCAACGGCCTGCTAAAGCGTTTCGCAGAAAACACCAAGGAACCTGTTTCTCACTCCAAGCACAAAGCGTGCGCAGCACGAGTCTTGGCACAGCAGAACACTTCCTTTGGCATGCCCTTTGCAGCCTCACTCCAAACGGGGCTCTCCGCTTCATCCATCCCCTGACTCCATACTAGCACCAACGGGCTGCTAAAGCGTTTCGCAGAAAACACCAAGGAACCTGTTTCTCACTCCAAGCACAAAGCGTGCGCAGCACGAGTCTTGGCACAGCAAAACACTTCCTTTGGCATGCCCTTTGCAGCCTCACTCCAAACGGGGCTCTCCGCTTCATCCATCCCCTGACTCCATACTAGCACCAACGGGCTGCTAAAGCGTTTCGCAGAAAACACCAAGGAACCTGTTTCTCACTCCAAGCACAAAGCGTGCGCAGCACGAGTCTTGGCACAGCAGAACACTTCCTTTGGCATGCCCTTTGCAGCCTCACTCCAAACGGGGCTCTCCGCTTCATCCATCCCCTGACTCCATACTAGCACCAACGGGCTGCTAAAGCGTTTCGCAGAAAACACCAAGGAACCTGTTTCTCACTCCAAGCACAAAGCGTGCGCAGCACGAGTCTTGGCACAGCAGAACACTTCCTTTGGCATGCCCTTTGCAGCCTCACTCCAAACGGGGCTCTCCGCTTCATCCATCCCCTGACTCCATACTAGCACCAACGGCTGCTAAAGCGTTTCGCAGAAAACACCAAGGAACCTGTTTCTCACTCCAAGCACAAAGCGTGCGCAGCACGAGTCTTGGCACAGCAGAACACTTCCTTTGGCATGCCCTTTGCAGCCTCACTCCAAACGGGGCTCTCCGCTTCATCCATCCCTGACTCCATACTAGCACCAACGGGCTGCTAAAGAGTTTCGCAGAAAACACCAAGGAACCTGTTTCTCACTCCAAGCACAAAGCGTGCGCAGCACGAGTCTTGGCACAGCAAACACTTCCTTTGGCATGCCCTTTGCAGCCTCACTCCAAACGGGGCTCTCCGCTTCATCCATCCCTGACTCCATACTAGCACCAACGGGCTGCTAAAGCGTTTCGCAGAAAACACCAAGGAACCTGTTTCTCACTCCAAGCACAAAGCGTGCGCAGCACGAGTCTTGGCACAGCAGAACACTTCCTTTGGCATGCCCTTTGCAGCCTCACTCCAAACGGGGCTCTCCGCTTCATCCATCCCCTGACTCCATACTAGCACCAACGGCCTGCTAAAGAGTTTCGCAGAAAACACCAAGGAACCTGTTTCTCACTCCAAGCACAAAGCGTGCGCAGCACGAGTCTTGGCACAGCAAAACACTTCCTTTGGCATGCCCTTTGCAGCCTCACTCCAAACGGGGCTCTCCGCTTCATCCATCCCCTGACTCCATACTAGCACCAACGGGCTGCTAAAGCGTTTCGCAGAAAACACCAAGGAACCTGTTTCTCACTCCAAGCACAAAGCGTGCGCAGCACGAGTCTTGGCACAGCAAAACACTTCCTTTGGCATGCCCTTTGCAGCCTCACTCCAAACGGGGCTCTCCGCTTCATCCATCCTCTGACTCCATACTAGCACCAACGGGCTGCTAAAGCGTTTCGCAGAAAACACCAAGGAACCTGTTTCTCACTCCAAGCACAAAGCGTGCGCAGCACGAGTCTTGGCACAGCAGAACACTTCCTTTGGCATGCCCTTTGCAGCCTCACTCCAAACGGGGCTCTCCGCTTCATCCATCCCCTGACTCCATACTAGCACCAACGGGCTGCTAAAGCGTTTCGCAGAAAACACCAAGGAACCTGTTTCTCACTCCAAGCACAAAGCGTGCGCAGCACGAGTCTTGGCACAGCAAAACACTTCCTTTGGCATGCCCTTTGCAGCCTCACTCCAAACGGGGCTCTCCGCTTCATCCATCCCCTGACTCCATACTAGCACCAAAGGGCTGCTAAAGCGTTTCGCAGAAAACACCAAGGAACCTGTTTCTCACTCCAAGCACAAAGCGTGCGCAGCACGAGTCTTGGCACAGCAAAACACTTCCTTTGGCATGCCCTTTGCAGCCTCACTCCAAACGGGGCTCTCCGCTTCATCCATCCCCTGACTCCATACTAGCACCAACGGGCTGCTAAAGCGTTTCGCAGAAAACACCAAGGAACCTGTTTCTCACTCCAAGCACAAAGCGTGCGCAGCACGAGTCTTGTCACAGCAGAACACTTCCTTTGGCATGCCCTTTGCAGCTTCACTCCAAACGGCGCTCTCCGCTTCATCCATCCCCTGACTCCATACTAGCACCAACGGGCTGCTAAAGCGTTTCGCAGAAAACACCAAGGAACCTGTTTCTCACTCCAAGCACAAAGCGTGCGCAGCACGAGTCTTGGCACAGCAAAACACTTCCTTTGGCATGCCCTTTGCAGCCTCACTCCAAACGGGCTCTCCGCTTCATCCATCCCCTGACTCCATACTAGCACCAACGGGCTGCTAAAGCGTTTCGCAGAAAACACCAAGGAACCTGTTTCTCACTCCAAGCACAAAGCGTGCGCAGCACGAGTCTTGGCACAGCAAAACACTTCCTTTGGCATGCCCTTTGCAGCCTCACTCCAAACGGGGCTCTCCGCTTCATCCATCCCCTGACTCCATACTAGCACCAACGGGCTGCTAAAGCGTTTCGCAGAAAACACCAAGGAACCTGTTTCTCACTCCAAGCACAAAGCGTGCGCAGCACGAGTCTTGGCACAGCAGAACACTTCCTTTTGGCATGCCCTTTGCAGCCTCACTCCAAACGGGGCTCTCCGCTTCATCCATCCCCTGACTCCATACTAGCACCAACGGGCTGCTAAAGCGTTTCGCAGAAAACACCAAGGAACCTGTTTCTCACTCCAAGCACAAAGCGTGCGCAGCACGAGTCTTGGCACAGCAAAACACTTCCTTTGGCATGCCCTTTGCAGCCTCACTCCAAACGGCGCTCTCCGCTTCATCCATCCCCTGACTCCATACTAGCACCAAAGGGCTGCTAAAGCGTTTCGCAGAAAACACCAAGGAACCTGTTTCTCACTC
Organism: Tinamus guttatus; assembly: GCF_059628265.1. Taxonomy (NCBI): domain Eukaryota; kingdom Metazoa; phylum Chordata; class Aves; order Tinamiformes; family Tinamidae; genus Tinamus; species Tinamus guttatus. The sequence goes on along the minus strand of NW_028289817.1, from coordinate 25,239 downwards.
CAAGCACAAAGCGTGCGCAGCACGAGTCTTGGCACAGCGAAACACTTCCTTTGGCATGCCCTTTGCAGCCTCACTCCAAACGGGGCTCTCCGCTTCATCCATCCCCTGACTCCATACTAGCACCAACGGGCTGCTAAAGCGTTTCGCAGAAAACACCAAGGAACCTGTTTCTCACTCCAAGCACAAAGCGTGCGCAGCACGAGTCTTGTCACAGCAGAACACTTCCTTTGGCATGCCCTTTGCAGCTTCACTCCAAACGGCGCTCTCCGCTTCATCCATCCCTGACTCCATACTAGCACCAACGGGCTGCTAAAGCGTTTCGCAGAAAACACCAAGGAACCTGTTTCTCACTCCAAGCACAAAGCGTGCGCAGCACGAGTCTTGGCACAGCAGAACACTTCCTTTGGCATGCCCTTTGCAGCTTCACTCCAAACGGCGCTCTCCGCTTCATCCATCCCTGACTCCATACTAGCACCAACGGGCTGCTAAAGCGTTTTGCAGAAAACACCAAGGAAGGAACCTGTTTCTCACTCCAAGCACAAAGAGTGCGCAGCACGAGTCTTGGCACAGCAAAACACTTCCTTTGACATGCCCTTTGCAGCCTCACTCCAAACGGGGCTCTCCGCTTCATCCATCCCCTGACTCCATACTAGCACCAACGGGCTGCTAAAGCGTTTCGCAGAAAACACCAAGGAACCTGTTTCTCACTCCAAGCACAAAGCGTGCGCAGCACGAGTCTTGGCACAGCAAAACACTTCCTTTGGCATGCCCTATGAAGCCTCACTCCAAACGGGGCTCTCCGCTTCATCCATCCCCTGACTCCATACTAGCACCAACGGGCTGCTAAAGCGTTTCGCAGAAAACACCAAGGAACCTCTTTCTCACTCCAACCACAAAGCGTGCGCAGCACGAGTCTTGGCACAGCAGAACACTTCCTTTGGCATGCCCTTTGCAGCTTCACTCCAAACGGCGCTCTCCACTTCATCCATCCCCTGACTCCATACTAGCACCAACGGGCTGCTAAAGCGTTTCGCAGAAAACACCAAGGAACCTGTTTCTCACTCCAAGCACAAAGCGTGCGCAGCACGAGTCTTGGCACAGCAAAACACTTCCTTTGGCATGCCCTTTGCAGCCTCACTCCAAACGGGGCTCTCCGCTTCATCCATCCCCTGACTCCATACTAGCACCAAAGGGCTGCTAAAGCGTTTCGCAGAAAACACCAAGGAACCTGTTTCTCACTCCAAGCACAAAGCGTGCGCAGCACGAGTCTTGGCACAGCAAAACACTTCCTTTGGCATGCCCTTTGCAGCCTCACTCCAAACGGGGCTCTCCGCTTCATCCATCCCCTGACTCCATACTAGCACCAACGGGCTGCTAAGGCGTTTCGCAGAAAACACCAAGGAACCTGTTTCTCACTCCAAGCACAAAGCGTGCGCAGCACGAGTCTTGTCACAGCAGAACACTTCCTTTGGCATGCCCTTTGCAGCTTCACTCCAAACGGCGCTCTCCGCTTCATCCATCCCCTGACTCCATACTAGCACCAACGGGCTGCTAAAGCGTTTCGCAGAAAACACCAAGGAACCTGTTTCTCACTCCAAGCACAAAGCGTGCGCAGCACGAGTCTTGGCACAGCAAAACACTTCCTTTGGCATGCCCTTTGCAGCCTCACTCCAAACGGGGCTCTCCGCTTCATCCATCCCCTGACTCCATACTAGCACCAACGGGCTGCTAAAGCGTTTCGCAGAAAACACCAAGGAACCTGTTTCTCACTCCAAGCACAAAGCGTGCGCAGCACGAGTCTTGGCACAGCAAAACACTTCCTTTGGCATGCCCTTTGCAGCCTCACTCCAAACGGGGCTCTCCGCTTCATCCATCCCCTGACTCCATACTAGCACCAACGGGCTGCTAAAGCGTTTCGCAGAAAACACCAAGGAACCTGTTTCTCACTCCAAGCACAAAGCGTGCGCAGCACGAGTCTTGGCACAGCAGAACACTTCCTTTGGCATGCCCTTTGCAGCCTCACTCCAAACGGGGCTCTCCGCTTCATCCATCCCCTGACTCCATACTAGCACCAACGGGCTGCTAAAGCGTTTCGCAGAAAACACCAAGGAACCTGTTTCTCACTCCAAGCACAAAGCGTGCGCAGCACGAGTCTTGGCACAGCAAAACACTTCCTTTGGCATGCCCTTTGCAGCCTCACTCCAAACGGGGCTCTCCGCTTCATCCATCCCCTGACTCCATACTAGCACCAACGGGCTGCTAAAGCGTTTCGCAGAAAACACCAAGGAACCTGTTTCTCACTCCAAGCACAAAGCGTGCGCAGCACGAGTCTTGGCACAGCAAAACACTTCCTTTGGCATGCCCTTTGCAGCCTCACTCCAAACGGCGCTCTCCGCTTCATCCATCCCCTGACTCCATACTAGCACCAACGGGCTGCTAAAGCGTTTCGCAGAAAACACCAAGGAACCTGTTTCTCACTCCAAGCACAAAGCGTGCGCAGCACGAGTCTTGGCACAGCGAAACACTTCCTTTGGCATGCCCTTTGCAGCCTCACTCCAAACGGGGCTCTCCGCTTCATCCATCCCCTGACTCCATACTAGCACCAACGGGCTGCTAAAGCGTTTCGCAGAAAACACCAAGGAACCTGTTTCTCACTCCAAGCACAAAGCGTGCGCAGCACGAGTCTTGTCACAGCAGAACACTTCCTTTGGCATGCCCTTTGCAGCTTCACTCCAAACGGCGCTCTCCGCTTCATCCATCCCCTGACTCCATACTAGCACCAACGGGCTGCTAAAGCGTTTCGCAGAAAACACCAAGGAACCTCTTTCTCACTCCAACCACAAAGCGTGCGCAGCACGAGTCTTGGCACAGCAGAACACTTCCTTTGGCATGCCCTTTGCAGCTTCACTCCAAACGGCGCTCTCCGCTTCATCCATCCCCTGACTCCATACTAGCACCAACGGGCTGCTAAAGCGTTTCGCAGAAAACACCAAGGAACCTGTTTCTCACTCCAAGCACAAAGCGTGCGCAGCACGAGTCTTGGCACAGCAAAACACTTCCTTTGGCATGCCCTTTGCAGCCTCACTCCAAACGGGGCTCTCCGCTTCATCCATCCCCTGACTCCGTACTAGCACCAACGGGCTGCTAAAGCGTTTCGCAGAAAACACCAAGGAACCTGTTTCTCACTCCAAGCACAAAGCGTGCGCAGCACGAGTCTTGGCACAGCAAAACACTTCCTTTGGCATGACTTTGCAGCCACACTCCAAACGGGGCTCTCTGCTTCATCCATCCCCTGACTCCATACTAGCACCAACGGGCTGCTAAAGCGTTTCGCAGAAAACACCAAGGAACCTGTTTCTCACTCCAAGCACAAAGCGTGCGCAGCACGAGTCTTGGCACAGCAGAACACTTCCTTTGGCATGCCCTTTGCAGCCTCACTCCAAACGGGGCTCTCCGCTTCATCCATCCCCTGACTCCATACTAGCACCAACGGGCTGCTAAAGCGTTTCGCAGAAAACACCAAGGAACCTGTTTCTCACTCCAAGCACAAAGCGTGCGCAGCACGAGTCTTGGCACAGCAAAACACTTCCTTTGGCATGCCCTTTGCAGCCTCACTCCAAACGGGGCTCTCCGCTTCATCCATCCCCTCACTCCATACTGGCACCAACGGGCTGCTAAAGCGTTTCGCAGAAAACACCAAGGAACCTGTTTCTCACTCCAAGCACAAAGCGTGCGCAGCACGAGTCTTGGCACAGCAAAACACTTCCTTTGGCATGCCCTTTGCAGCCTCACTCCAAACGGGGCTCTCCGCTTCATCCATCCCCTGACTCCATACTAGCACCAACGGACTGCTAAAGCGTTTCGCAGAAAACACCAAGGAACCTGTTTCTCACTCCAAGCACAAAGCGTGCGCAGCACGAGTCTTGGCACAGCAAAACACTTCCTTTGGCATGCCCTTTGCAGCCTCACTCCAAACGGGGCTCTCCGCTTCATCCATCCCCTGACTCCATACTAGCACCAACGGGCTGCTAAAGCGTTTCGCAGAAAACACCAAGGAACCTGTTTCTCACTCCAAGCACAAAGCGTGCGCAGCACGAGTCTTGGCACAGCAAAACACTTCCTTTGGCATGCCCTTTGCAGCCTCACTCCAAACGGGGCTCTCCGCTTCATCCATCCCCTGACTCCATACTAGCACCAACGGGCTGCGTTTCTGCGTTTCGCAGAAAACACCAAGGAACCTGTTTCTCACTCCAAGCACAAAGCGTGCGCAGCACGAGTCTTGGCACAGCTGAACACTTCCTTTGGCATGCCCTTTGCAGCCTCACTCCAAACGGGGCTCTCCGCTTCATCCATCCTCTGACTGCATACTAGCACCAACGGGCTGCTAAAGCGTTTCGCAGAAAACACCAAGGAACCTGATTCTCACTCCAAGCACAAAGCGTGCGCAGCACGAGTCTTGGCACAGCGAAACACTTCCTTTGGCATGCCCTTTGCAGCCTCACTCCAAACGGGGCTCTCCGCTTCATCCATCCCCTGACTCCATACTAGCACCAACGGGCTGCTAAAGCGTTTCGCAGAAAACACCAAGGAACCTGTTTCTCACTCCAAGCACAAAGCGTGCGCAGCACGAGTCTTGGCACAGCAGAACACTTCCTTTGGCATGCCCTTTGCAGCCTCACTCCAAACGGGGCTCTCCGCTTCATCCATCCCCTCACTCCATACTAGCACCAACGGGCTGCTAAAGCGTTTCGCAGAAAACACCAAGGAACCTGTTTCTCACTCCAACCACAAAGCGTGCGCAGCACAAGTCTTGGCACAGCCAAACACTTCCTTTGGCATGCCCTTTGCAGCCTCACTCCAAACGGGGCTCTCTGCTTCATCCATCCCCTGACTCCATACTAGCACCAACGGGCTGCTAAAGCGTTTCGCAGAAAACACCAAGGAACCTGTTTCTCACTCCAAGCACAAAGCGTGCGCAGCACGAGTCTTGGCACAGCAAAACACTTCCTTTGGCATGCCCTTTGCAGCCTCACTCCAAACGGCGCTCTCCGCTTCATCCATCCCCTGACTCCATACTAGCACCAACGGGCTGCTAAAGCGTTTCGCAGAAAACACCAAGGAACCTGTTTCTCACTCCAAGCACAAAGCGTGCGCAGCACAAGTCTTGGCACAGCAAAACACTTCCTTTGGCATGCCCTTTGCAGCCTCACTCCAAACGGGGCTCTCCGCTTCATCCATCCCCTGACTCCATACTAGCACCAAAGGGCTGCTAAAGCGTTTCGCAGAAAACACCAAGGAACCTGTTTCTCACTCCAAGCACAAAGCGTGCGCAGCACGAGTCTTGGCACAGCAAAACACTTCCTTTGGCATGCCCTTTGCAGCCTCACTCCGAACGGGGCTCTCCGCTTCATCCATCCCCTGACTCCATACGAGCACCAACGGGCTGCTAAAGCGTTTCGCAGAAAACACCAAGGAACCTGTTTCTCACTCCAAGCACAAAGCGTGCGCAGCACGAGTCTTGGCACAGCAAAACACTTCCTTTGGCATGCCCTTTGCAGCCTCACTCCGAACGGGGCTCTCCGCTTCATCCATCCCCTGACTCCATACTAGCACCAACGGGCTGCTAAAGCGTTTCGCAGAAAACACCAAGGAACCTGTTTCTCACTCCAAGCACAAAGCGTGCGCAGCACGAGTCTTGGCACAGCAAAACACTTCCTTTGGCATGCCCTTTGCAGCCTCACTCCAAACGGGGCTCTCCGCTTCATCCATCCCCTGACTCCATACTAGCACCAACGGGCTGCTAAAGCGTTTCGCAGAAAACACCAAGGAACCTGTTTCTCACTCCAAGCACAAAGCGTGCGCAGCACGAGTCTTGGCACAGCGAAACACTTCCTTTGGCATGCCCTTTGCAGCCTCACTCCAAACGGGGCTCTCCGCTTCATCCATCCCCTGACTCCATACTAGCACCAACGGGCTGCTAAAGCGTTTCGCAGAAAACACCAAGGAACCTGTTTCTCACTCCAAGCACAAAGCGTGCGCAGCACGAGTCTTGTCACAGCAGAAGACTTCCTTTGGCATGCCCTTTGCAGCTTCACTCCAAACGGCGCTCTCCGCTTCATCCATCCCCTGACTCCATACTAGCACCAACGGGCTGCTAAAGCGTTTCGCAGAAAACACCAAGGAACCTCTTTCTCACTCCAACCACAAAGCGTGCGCAGCACGAGTCTTGGCACAGCAGAACACTTCCTTTGGCATGCCCTTTGCAGCTTCACTCCAAACGGCGCTCTCCGCTTCATCCATCCCCTGACTCCATACTAGCACCAACGGGCTGCTAAAGCGTTTCGCAGAAAACACCAAGGAACCTGTTTCTCACTCCAAGCACAAAGCGTGCGCAGCACGAGTCTTGGCACAGCAAAACACTTCCTTTGGCATGCCCTTTGCAGCCTCACTCCAAACGGGGCTCTCCGCTTCATCCATCCCCTGACTCCGTACTAGCACCAACGGGCTGCTAAAGCGTTTCGCAGAAAACACCAAGGAACCTGTTTCTCACTCCAAGCACAAAGCGTGCGCAGCACGAGTCTTGGCACAGCAAAACACTTCCTTTGGCATGACTTTGCAGCCACACTCCAAACGGGGCTCTCTGCTTCATCCATCCCCTGACTCCATACTAGCACCAACGGGCTGCTAAAGCGTTTCGCAGAAAACACCAAGGAACCTGTTTCTCACTCCAAGCACAAAGCGTGCGCAGCACGAGTCTTGGCACAGCAGAACACTTCCTTTGGCATGCCCTTTGCAGCCTCACTCCAAACGGGGCTCTCCGCTTCATCCATCCCCTGACTCCATACTAGCACCAACGGGCTGCTAAAGCGTTTCGCAGAAAACACCAAGGAACCTGTTTCTCACTCCAAGCACAAAGCGTGCGCAGCACGAGTCTTGGCACAGCAAAACACTTCCTTTGGCATGCCCTTTGCAGCCTCACTCCAAACGGGGCTCTCCGCTTCATCCATCCCCTGACTCCATACTAGCACCAACGGGCTGCTAAAGCGTTTCGCAGAAAACACCAAGGAACCTGTTTCTCACTCCAAGCACAAAGCGTGCGCAGCACGAGTCTTGGCACAGCAAAACACTTCCTTTGGCATGCCCTTTGCAGCCTCACTCCAAACGGGGCTCTCCGCTTCATCCATCCCCTGACTCCATACTAGCACCAACGGACTGCTAAAGCGTTTCGCAGAAAACACCAAGGAACCTGTTTCTCACTCCAAGCACAAAGCGTGCGCAGCACGAGTCTTGGCACAGCAAAACACTTCCTTTGGCATGCCCTTTGCAGCCTCACTCCAAACGGGGCTCTCCGCTTCATCCATCCCCTGACTCCATACTAGCACCAACGGGCTGCTAAAGTGTTTCGCAGAAAACACCAAGGAACCTGTTTCTCACTCCAAGCACAAAGCGTGCGCAGCACGAGTCTTGGCACAGCAAAACACTTCCTTTGGCATGCCCTTTGCAGCCTCACTCCAAACGGGGCTCTCCGCTTCATCCATCCCCTGACTCCATACTAGCACCAACGGGCTGCGTTTCTGCGTTTCGCAGAAAACACCAAGGAACCTGTTTCTCACTCCAAGCACAAAGCGTGCGCAGCACGAGTCTTGGCACAGCTGAACACTTCCTTTGGCATGCCCTTTGCAGCCTCACTCCAAACGGGGCTCTCCGCTTCATCCATCCCCTGACTCCATACTAGCACCAACGGGCTGCTAAAGCGTTTCGCAGAAAACACCAAGGAACCTGTTTCTCACTCCAAGCACAAAGCGTGCGCAGCACGAGTCTTGGCACAGCAGAACACTTCCTTTGGCATGCCCTTTGCAGCCTCACTCCAAACGGGGCTCTCCGCTTCATCCATCCCCTCACTCCATACTAGCACCAACGGGCTGCTAAAGCGTTTCGCAGAAAACACCAAGGAACCTGTTTCTCACTCCAACCACAAAGCGTGCGCAGCACAAGTCTTGGCACAGCGAAACACTTCCTTTGGCATGCCCTTTGCAGCCTCACTCCAAACGGGGCTCTCTGCTTCATCCATCCCCTGACTCCATACTAGCACCAAAGGGCTGCTAAAGCGTTTCGCAGAAAACACCAAGGAACCTGTTTCTCACTCCAAGCACAAAGCGTGCGCAGCACGAGTCTTGGCACAGCAAAACACTTCCTTTGGCATGCCCTTTGCAGCCTCACTCCAAACGGCGCTCTCCGCTTCATCCATCCCCTGACTCCATACTAGCACCAACGGGCTGCTAAAGCGTTTCGCAGAAAACACCAAGGAACCTGTTTCTCACTCCAAGCACAAAGCGTGCGCAGCACAAGTCTTGGCACAGCAAAACACTTCCTTTGGCATGCCCTTTGCAGCCTCACTCCAAACGGGGCTCTCCGCTTCATCCATCCCCTGACTCCATACTAGCACCAAAGGGCTGCTAAAGCGTTTCGCAGAAAACACCAAGGAACCTGTTTCTCACTCCAAGCACAAAGCGTGCGCAGCACGAGTCTTGGCACAGCAAAACACTTCCTTTGGCATGCCCTTTGCAGCCTCACTCCGAACGGGGCTCTCCGCTTCATCCATCCCCTGACTCCATACGAGCACCAACGGGCTGCTAAAGCGTTTCGCAGAAAACACCAAGGAACCTGTTTCTCACTCCAAGCACAAAGCGTGCGCAGCACGAGTCTTGGCACAGCAAAACACTTCCTTTGGCATGCCCTTTGCAGCCTCACTCCAAACGGGGCTCTCCGCTTCATCCATCCCCTGACTCCATACTAGCACCAACGGGCTGCTAAAGCGTTTCGCAGAAAACACCAAGGAACCTGTTTCTCACTCCAAGCACAAAGCGTGCGCAGCACGAGTCTTGGCACAGCAAAACACTTCCTTTGGCATGCCCTTTGCAGCCTCACTCCCAACGGGGCTCTCCGCTTCATCCATCCCCTGACTCCATACGAGCACCAACGGGCTGCTAAAGCGTTTCGCAGAAAACACCAAGGAACCTGTTTCTCACTCCAAGCACAAAGCGTGCGCAGCACGAGTCTTGGCACAGCAGAACACTTCCTTTGGCATGCCCTTTGCAGCCTCACTCCAAAGGGCGCTCTCCGCTTCATCCATCCCCTGACTCCATACTAGCACCAACGGGCTGCTAAAGCGTTTCGCAGAAAACACCAAGGAACCTGTTTCTCACTCCAAGCACAAAGCGTGCGCAGCACGAGTCTTGGCACAGCAAAACACTTCCTTTGGCATGCCCTTTGCAGCCTCACTACCAACGGGGCTCTCCGCTTCATCCATCCCCTGACTCCATACTAGCACCAACGGGCTGCTAAAGCGTTTCGCAGAAAACACCAAGGAACCTGTTTCTCACTCCAAGCACAAAGCGTGCGCAGCACGAGTCTTGGCACAGCAGAACACTTCCTTTGGCATGCCCTTTGCAGCCTCACTCCAAACGGGGCTCTCCGCTTCATCCATCCCCTGACTCCATACTAGCACCAACGGGCTGCTAAAGCGTTTCGCAGAAAACACCAAGGAACCTGTTTCTCACTCCAAGCACAAAGCGTGCGCAGCACGAGTCTTGGCACAGCAAAACACTTCCTTTGGCATGCCCTTTGCAGCCTCACTCCAAACGGGGCTCTCCGCTTCATCCATCCCCTGACTCCATACTAGCACCAAAGGGCTGCTAAAGCGTTTCGCAGAAAACACCAAGGAACCTGTTTCTCACTCCAAGCACAAAGCGTGCGCAGCACGAGTCTTGGCACAGCAGAACACTTCCTTTGGCATGCCCTTTGCAGCCTCACTCCAAACGGGGCTCTCCGCTTCATCCATCCCCTGACTCCATACTAGCACCAACGGGCTGCTAAAGCGTTTCGCAGAAAACACCAAGGAACCTGTTTCTCACTCCAAGCACAAAGCGTGCGCAGCACGAGTCTTGGCACAGCAGAACACTTCCTTTGGCATGCCCTTTGCAGCCTCACTCCAAACGGGGCTCTCCGCTTCATCCATCCCCTGACTCCATACTAGCACCAACGGGCTGCTAAAGCGTTTCGCAGAAAACACCAAGGAACCTGTTTCTCACTCCAAGCACAAAGCGTGCGCAGCACGAGTCTTGGCACAGCAAAACACTTCCTTTGGCATGCCCTTTGCAGCTTCACTCCAAACGGGGCTCTCCGCTTCATCCATCCCCTGACTCCATACTAGCACCAACGGGCTGCTAAAGCGTTTCGCAGAAAACACCAAGGAACCTGTTTCTCACTCCAAGCACAAAGCGTGCGCAGCACGAGTCTTGGCACAGCAAAACACTTCCTTTGGCATGCCCTTTGCAGCTTCACTCCAAACGGCGCTCTCCGCTTCATCCATCCCCTGACTCCATACTAGCACCAACGGGCTGCTAAAGCGTTTCGCAGAAAACACCAAGGAACCTGTTTCTCACTCCAACCACAAAGCGTGCGCAGCACGAGTCTTGGCACAGCAAAACACTTCCTTTGGCATGCCCTTTGCAGCCTCACTCCAAACGGGGCTCTCCGCTTCATCCATCCCCTGACTCCATACTAGCACCAACGGGCTGCTAAAGCGTTTCGCAGAAAACACCAAGGAACCTGTTTCTCACTCCAAGCACAAAGCGTGCGCAGCACGAGTCTTGGCACAGCAGAACACTTCCTTTGGCATGCCCTTTGCAGCCTCACTCCAAACGGGGCTCTCCGCTTCATCCATCCCCTGACTCCATACTAGCACCAACGGGCTGCTAAAGCGTTTCGCAGAAAACACCAAGGAACCTGTTTCTCACTCCAAGCACAAAGCGTGCGCAGCACGAGTCTTGGCACAGCAAAACACTTCTCTTGGCATGCCCTTTGCAGCCTCACTCCAAACGGGGCTCTCCGCTTCATCCATCCCCTGACTCCATACTAGCACCAACGGGCTGCTAAAGCGTTTCGCAGAAAACACCAAGGAACCTGTTTCTCATTCCAACCACAAAGCGTGCGCAGCACGAGTCTTGGCACAGCAGAACACTTCCTTTGGCATGCCCTTTGCAGCCTCACTCCAAACGGGGCTCTCCGCTTCATCCATCCCCTGACTCCATACTAGCACCAACGGGCTGCTAAAGCGTTTCGCAGAAAACACCAAGGAACCTGTTTCTCACTCCAAGCACAAAGCGTGCGCAGCACGAGTCTTGGCACAGCAGAACACTTCCTTTGGCATGCCCTTTGCAGCCTCACTCCAAACGGGGCTCTCCGCTTCATCCATCCCCTGACTCCATACTAGCACCAACGGGCTGCTAAAGCGTTTCGCAGAAAACACCAAGGAACCTGTTTCTCACTCCAAGCACAAAGCGTGCGCAGCACGAGTCTTGGCACAGCAAAACACTTCCTTTGGCATGCCCTTTGCAGCCTCACTCCAAACGGGGCTCTCCGCTTCATCCATCCCCTGACTCCATACTAGCACCAACGGACTGCTAAAGCGTTTCGCAGAAAACACCAAGGAACCTGTTTCTCACTCCAAGCACAAAGCGTGCGCAGCACGAGTCTTGGCACAGCAGAACACTTCCTTTGGCATGCCCTTTGCAGCCTCACTCCAAACGGGGCTCTCCGCTTCATCCATCCCCTGACTCCATACTAGCACCAACGGGCTGCTAAAGCGTTTCGCAGAAAACACCAAGGAACCTGTTTCTCACTCCAAGCACAAAGCGTGCGCAGCACGAGTCTTGGCACAGCAGAACACTTCCTTTGGCATGCCCTTTGCAGCCTCACTCCAAACGGGGCTCTCCGCTTCATCCATCCCCTGACTCCATACTAGCACCAACGGGCTGCTAAAGCGTTTCGCAGAAAACACCAAGGAACCTGTTTCTCACTCCAACCACAAAGCGTGCGCAGCACGAGTCTTGGCACAGCAAAACACTTCCTTTGGCATGCCCTTTGCAGCCTCACTCCAAACGGGGCTCTCCGCTTCATCCATCCCCTGACTCCATACTAGCACCAACGGGCTGCTAAAGCATTTCGCAGAAAACACCAAGGAACCTGTTTCTCACTCCAACCACAAAGCGTGCGCAGCACGAGTCTTGGCACAGCAGAACACTTCCTTTGGCATGCCCTTTGCAGCCTGACTCCAAACGGGGCTCTCCGCTTCATCCATCCCCTGACTCCATACTAGCACCAACGGGCTGCTAAAGCGTTTCGCAGAAAACACCAAGGAACCTGTTTCTCACTCCAAGCACAAAGCGTGCGCAGCACGAGTCTTGGCACAGCAAAACACTTCCTTTGGCATGCCCTTTGCAGCCTCACTCCAAACGGGGCTCTCCGCTTCATCCATCCCCTGACTCCATACTAGCACCAACGGGCTGCTAAAGCGTTTCGCAGAAAACACCAAGGAACCTGTTTCTCACTCCAAGCACAAAGCGTGCGCAGCACGAGTCTTGGCACAGCAAAACACTTCCTTTGGCATGCCCTTTGCAGCCTCACTCCAAACGGGGCTCTCCGCTTCATCCATCCCCTGACTCCATACTAGCACCAACGGGCTGCTAAAGCGTTTCGCAGAAAACACCAAGGAACCTGTTTCTCACTCCAAGCACAAAGCGTGCGCAGCACGAGTCTTGGCACAGCAGAACACTTCCTTTGGCATGCCCTTTGCAGCCTCACTCCAAACGGGGCTCTCCGCTTCATCCATCCCCTGACTCCATACTAGCACCAACGGGCTGCTAAAGCGTTTCGCAGAAAACACCAAGGAACCTGTTTCTCACTCCAAGCACAAAGCGTGCGCAGCACGAGTCTTGGCACAGCAGAACACTTCCTTTGGCATGCCCTTTGCAGCCTCACTCCAAACGGGGCTCTCCGCTTCATCCATCCCCTGACTCCATACTAGCACCAACGGGCTGCTAAAGCGTTTCGCAGAAAACACCAAGGAACCTGTTTCTCACTCCAAGCACAAAGCGTGCGCAGCACGAGTCTTGGCACAGCAGAACACTTCCTTTGGCATGCCCTTTGCAGCCTCACTCCAAACGGGGCTCTCCGCTTCATCCATCCCCTGACTCCATACTAGCACCAACGGGCTGCTAAAGCGTTTCGCAGAAAACACCAAGGAACCTGTTTCTCACTCCAAGCACAAAGCGTGCGCAGCACGAGTCTTGGCACAGCAGAACACTTCCTTTGGCATGCCCTTTGCAGCCTCACTCCAAACGGGGCTCTCCGCTTCATCCATCCCCTGACTCCATACTAGCACCAACGGGCTGCTAAAGCGTTTCGCAGAAAACACCAAGGAACCTGTTTCTCACTCCAAGCACAAAGCGTGCGCAGCACGAGTCTTGGCACAGCAGAACACTTCCTTTGGCATGCCCTTTGCAGCCTCACTCCAAACGGGGCTCTCCGCTTCATCCATCCCCTGACTCCATACTAGCACCAACGGGCTGCTAAAGCGTTTCGCAGAAAACACCAAGGAACCTGTTTCTCACTCCAAGCACAAAGCGTGCGCAGCACGAGTCTTGGCACAGCAGAACACTTCCTTTGGCATGCCCTTTGCAGCCTCACTCCAAACGGGGCTCTCCGCTTCATCCATCCCCTGACTCCATACTAGCACCAACGGGCTGCTAAAGCGTTTCGCAGAAAACACCAAGGAACCTGTTTCTCACTCCAAGCACAAAGCGTGCGCAGCACGAGTCTTGGCACAGCAGAACACTTCCTTTGGCATGCCCTTTGCAGCCTCACTCCAAACGGGGCTCTCCGCTTCATCCATCCCCTGACTCCATACTAGCACCAACGGGCTGCTAAAGCGTTTCGCAGAAAACACCAAGGAACCTGTTTCTCACTCCAAGCACAAAGCGTGCGCAGCACGAGTCTTGGCACAGCAGAACACTTCCTTTGGCATGCCCTTTGCAGCCTCACTCCAAACGGGGCTCTCCGCTTCATCCATCCCCTGACTCCATACTAGCACCAACGGGCTGCTAAAGCGTTTCGCAGAAAACACCAAGGAACCTGTTTCTCACTCCAACCACAAAGCGTGCGCAGCACGAGTCTTGGCACAGCAGAACACTTCCTTTGGCATGCCCTTTGCAGCCTCACTCCAAACGGGGCTCTCCGCTTCATCCATCCCCTGACTCCATACTAGCACCAACGGGCTGCTAAAGCGTTTCGCAGAAAACACCAAGGAACCTGTTTCTCACTCCAAGCACAAAGCGTGCGCAGCACGAGTCTTGGCACAGCAGAACACTTCCTTTGGCATGCCCTTTGCAGCCTCACTCCAAACGGGGCTCTCCGCTTCATCCATCCCCTCACTCCATACTAGCACCAACGGGCTGCTAAAGCGTTTCGCAGAAAACACCAAGGAACCTCTTTCTCACTCCAACCACAAAGCGTGCGCAGCACGAGTCTTGGCACAGCAGAACACTTCCTTTGGCATGCCCTTTGCAGCCTCACTCCAAACGGGGCTCTCCGCTTCATCCATCCCCTGACTCCATACTAGCACCAACGGGCTGCTAAAGCGTTTCGCAGAAAACACCAAGGAACCTGTTTCTCACTCCAAGCACAAAGCGTGCGCAGCACGAGTCTTGGCACAGCAGAACACTTCCTTTGGCATGCCCTTTGCAGCCTCACTCCAAACGGGGCTCTCCGCTTCATCCATCCCCTGACTCCATACTAGCACCAACGGGCTGCTAAAGCGTTTCGCAGAAAACACCAAGGAACCTGTTTCTCACTCCAAGCACAAAGCGTGCGCAGCACGAGTCTTGGCACAGCAGAACACTTCCTTTGGCATGCCCTTTGCAGCCTCACTCCAAACGGGGCTCTCCGCTTCATCCATCCCCTGACTCCATACTAGCACCAACGGGCTGCTAAAGCGTTTCGCAGAAAACACCAAGGAACCTGTTTCTCACTCCAAGCACAAAGCGTGCGCAGCACGAGTCTTGGCACAGCAGAACACTTCCTTTGGCATGCCCTTTGCAGCTTCACTCCAAACGGGGCTCTCCGCTTCATCCATCCCCTGACTCCATACTAGCACCAACGGGCTGCTAAAGCGTTTCGCAGAAAACACCAAGGAACCTGTTTCTCACTCCAAGCACAAAGCGTGCGCAGCACGAGTCTTGGCACAGCAAAACACTTCCTTTGGCATGCCCTTTGCAGCCTCACTCCAAACGGCGCTCTCCGCTTCATCCATCCCCTGACTCCATACTAGCACCAACGGGCTGCTAAAGCGTTTCGCAGAAAACACCAAGGAACCTGTTTCTCACTCCAAGCACAAAGCGTGCGCAGCACGAGTCTTGGCACAGCAGAACACTTCCTTTGGCATGCCCTTTGCAGCCTCACTCCAAACGGGGCTCTCCGCTTCATCCATCCCCTCACTCCATACTAGCACCAACGGGCTGCTAAAGCGTTTCGCAGAAAACACCAAGGAACCTCTTTCTCACTCCAAGCCACAAAGCGTGCGCAGCACGAGTCTTGGCACAGCAGAACACTTCCTTTGGCATGCCCTTTGCAGCCTCACTCCAAACGGGGCTCTCCGCTTCATCCATCCCCTGACTCCATACTAGCACCAACGGGCTGCTAAAGCGTTTCGCAGAAAACACCAAGGAACCTGTTTCTCACTCCAAGCACAAAGCGTGCGCAGCACGAGTCTTGGCACAGCAGAACACTTCCTTTGGCATGCCCTTTGCAGCCTCACTCCAAACGGGGCTCTCCGCTTCATCCATCCCCTGACTCCATACTAGCACCAACGGGCTGCTAAAGCGTTTCGCAGAAAACACCAAGGAACCTGTTTCTCACTCCAAGCACAAAGCGTGCGCAGCACGAGTCTTGGCACAGCAGAACACTTCCTTTGGCATGCCCTTTGCAGCCTCACTCCAAACGGGGCTCTCCGCTTCATCCATCCCCTGACTCCATACTAGCACCAACGGGCTGCTAAAGCGTTTCGCAGAAAACACCAAGGAACCTGTTTCTCACTCCAAGCACAAAGCGTGCGCAGCACGAGTCTTGGCACAGCAGAACACTTCCTTTGGCATGCCCTTTGCAGCCTCACTCCAAACGGGGCTCTCCGCTTCATCCATCCCCTGACTCCATACTAGCACCAACGGGCTGCTAAAGCGTTTCGCAGAAAACACCAAGGAACCTGTTTCTCACTCCAAGCACAAAGCGTGCGCAGCACGAGTCTTGGCACAGCAGAACACTTCCTTTGGCATGCCCTTTGCAGCCTCACTCCAAAGGGCGCTCTCCGCTTCATCCATCCCCTGACTCCATACTAGCACCAACGGGCTGCTAAAGCGTTTCGCAGAAAACACCAAGGAACCTGTTTCTCACTCCAAGCACAAAGCGTGCGCAGCACGAGTCTTGGCACAGCAAAACACTTCCTTTGGCATGCCCTTTGCAGCCTCACTCCCAACGGGGCTCTCCGCTTCATCCATCCCCTGACTCCATACTAGCACCAACGGGCTGCTAAAGCGTTTCGCAGAAAACACCAAGGAACCTGTTTCTCACTCCAAGCACAAAGCGTGCGCAGCACGAGTCTTGGCACAGCAGAACACTTCCTTTGGCATGCCCTTTGCAGCCTCACTCCAAACGGGGCTCTCCGCTTCATCCATCCCCTGACTCCATACTAGCACCAACGGGCTGCTAAAGCGTTTCGCAGAAAACACCAAGGAACCTGTTTCTCACTCCAAGCACAAAGCGTGCGCAGCACGAGTCTTGGCACAGCAAAACACTTCCTTTGGCATGCCCTTTGCAGCCTCACTCCAAACGGGGCTCTCCGCTTCATCCATCCCCTGACTCCATACTAGCACCAAAGGGCTGCTAAAGCGTTTCGCAGAAAACACCAAGGAACCTGTTTCTCACTCCAAGCACAAAGCGTGCGCAGCACGAGTCTTGGCACAGCAGAACACTTCCTTTGGCATGCCCTTTGCAGCCTCACTCCAAACGGGGCTCTCCGCTTCATCCATCCCCTGACTCCATACTAGCACCAACGGGCTGCTAAAGCGTTTCGCAGAAAACACCAAGGAACCTGTTTCTCACTCCAAGCACAAAGCGTGCGCAGCACGAGTCTTGGCACAGCAGAACACTTCCTTTGGCATGCCCTTTGCAGCCTCACTCCAAACGGGGCTCTCCGCTTCATCCATCCCCTGACTCCATACTAGCACCAACGGGCTGCTAAAGCGTTTCGCAGAAAACACCAAGGAACCTGTTTCTCACTCCAAGCACAAAGCGTGCGCAGCATGAGTCTTGGCACAGCAAAACACTTCCTTTGGCATGCCCTTTGCAGCTTCACTCCAAACGGGGCTCTCCGCTTCATCCATCCCCTGACTCCATACTAGCACCAACGGGCTGCTAAAGCGTTTCGCAGAAAACACCAAGGAACCTGTTTCTCACTCCAAGCACAAAGCGTGCGCAGCACGAGTCTTGGCACAGCAAAACACTTCCTTTGGCATGCCCTTTGCAGCTTCACTCCAAACGGCGCTCTCCGCTTCATCCATCCCCTGACTCCATACTAGCACCAACGGGCTGCTAAAGCGTTTCGCAGAAAACACCAAGGAACCTGTTTCTCACTCCAAGCACAAAGCGTGTGCAGCACGAGTCTTGGCACAGCAGAACACTTCCTTTGGCATGCCCTTTGCAGCCTCACTCCAAACGGGGCTCTCCGCTTCATCCATCCCCTGACTCCATACTAGCACCAACGGGCTGCTAAAGCGTTTCGCAGAAAACACCAAGGAACCTGTTTCTCACTCCAAGCACAAAGCGTGCGCAGCACGAGTCTTGGCACAGCAGAACACTTCCTTTGGCATGCCCTTTGCAGCCTCACTCCAAACGGGGCTCTCCGCTTCATCCATCCCCTGACTCCATACTAGCACCAACGGGCTGCTAAAGCGTTTCGCAGAAAACACCAAGGAACCTGTTTCTCACTCCAAGCACAAAGCGTGCGCAGCACGAGTCTTGGCACAGCAAAACACTTCTCTTGGCATGCCCTTTGCAGCCTCACTCCAAACGGGGCTCTCCGCTTCATCCATCCCCTGACTCCATACTAGCACCAACGGGCTGCTAAAGCGTTTCGCAGAAAACACCAAGGAACCTGTTTCTCATTCCAACCACAAAGCGTGCGCAGCACGAGTCTTGGCACAGCAGAACACTTCCTTTGGCATGCCCTTTGCAGCCTCACTCCAAACGGGGCTCTCCGCTTCATCCATCCCCTGACTCCATACTAGCACCAACGGGCTGCTAAAGCGTTTCGCAGAAAACACCAAGGAACCTGTTTCTCACTCCAAGCACAAAGCGTGCGCAGCACGAGTCTTGGCACAGCAGAACACTTCCTTTGGCATGCCCTTTGCAGCCTCACTCCAAACGGGGCTCTCCGCTTCATCCATCCCCTGACTCCATACTAGCACCAACGGGCTGCTAAAGCGTTTCGCAGAAAACACCAAGGAACCTGTTTCTCACTCCAAGCACAAAGCGTGCGCAGCACGAGTCTTGGCACAGCAAAACACTTCCTTTGGCATGCCCTTTGCAGCCTCACTCCAAACGGGGCTCTCCGCTTCATCCATCCCCTGACTCCATACTAGCACCAACGGACTGCTAAAGCGTTTCGCAGAAAACACCAAGGAACCTGTTTCTCACTCCAAGCACAAAGCGTGCGCAGCACGAGTCTTGGCACAGCAGAACACTTCCTTTGGCATGCCCTTTGCAGCCTCACTCCAAACGGGGCTCTCCGCTTCATCCATCCCCTGACTCCATACTAGCACCAACGGGCTGCTAAAGCGTTTCGCAGAAAACACCAAGGAACCTGTTTCTCACTCCAAGCACAAAGCGTGCGCAGCACGAGTCTTGGCACAGCAGAACACTTCCTTTGGCATGCCCTTTGCAGCCTCACTCCAAACGGGGCTCTCCGCTTCATCCATCCCCTGACTCCATACTAGCACCAACGGGCTGCTAAAGCGTTTCGCAGAAAACACCAAGGAACCTGTTTCTCACTCCAACCACAAAGCGTGCGCAGCACGAGTCTTGGCACAGCAAAACACTTCCTTTGGCATGCCCTTTGCAGCCTCACTCCAAACGGGGCTCTCCGCTTCATCCATCCCCTGACTCCATACTAGCACCAACGGGCTGCTAAAGCATTTCGCAGAAAACACCAAGGAACCTGTTTCTCACTCCAAGCACAAAGCGTGCGCAGCACGAGTCTTGGCACAGCAGAACACTTCCTTTGGCATGCCCTTTGCAGCCTCACTCCAAACGGGGCTCTCCGCTTCATCCATCCCCTGACTCCATACTAGCACCAACGGGCTGCTAAAGCGTTTCGCAGAAAACACCAAGGAACCTGTTTCTCACTCCAAGCACAAAGCGTGCGCAGCACGAGTCTTGGCACAGCAAAACACTTCCTTTGGCATGCCCTTTGCAGCCTCACTCCAAACGGGGCTCTCCGCTTCATCCATCCCCTGACTCCATACTAGCACCAACGGGCTGCTAAAGCGTTTCGCAGAAAACACCAAGGAACCTGTTTCTCACTCCAAGCACAAAGCGTGCGCAGCACGAGTCTTGGCACAGCAAAACACTTCCTTTGGCATGCCCTTTGCAGCCTCACTCCAAACGGGGCTCTCCGCTTCATCCATCCCCTGACTCCATACTAGCACCAACGGGCTGCTAAAGCGTTTCGCAGAAAACACCAAGGAACCTGTTTCTCACTCCAAGCACAAAGCGTGCGCAGCACGAGTCTTGGCACAGCAGAACACTTCCTTTGGCATGCCCTTTGCAGCCTCACTCCAAACGGGGCTCTCCGCTTCATCCATCCCCTGACTCCATACTAGCACCAACGGGCTGCTAAAGCGTTTCGCAGAAAACACCAAGGAACCTGTTTCTCACTCCAAGCACAAAGCGTGCGCAGCACGAGTCTTGGCACAGCAGAACACTTCCTTTGGCATGCCCTTTGCAGCCTCACTCCAAACGGGGCTCTCCGCTTCATCCATCCCCTGACTCCACATACTAGCACCAACGGGCTGCTAAAGCGTTTCGCAGAAAACACCAAGGAACCTGTTTCTCACTCCAAGCACAAAGCGTGCGCAGCACGAGTCTTGGCACAGCAGAACACTTCCTTTGGCATGCCCTTTGCAGCCTCACTCCAAACGGGGCTCTCCGCTTCATCCATCCCCTGACTCCATACTAGCACCAACGGGCTGCTAAAGCGTTTCGCAGAAAACACCAAGGAACCTGTTTCTCACTCCAAGCACAAAGCGTGCGCAGCACGAGTCTTGGCACAGCAGAACACTTCCTTTGGCATGCCCTTTGCAGCCTCACTCCAAACGGGGCTCTCCGCTTCATCCATCCCCTGACTCCATACTAGCACCAACGGGCTGCTAAAGCGTTTCGCAGAAAACACCAAGGAACCTGTTTCTCACTCCAAGCACAAAGCGTGCGCAGCACGAGTCTTGGCACAGCAGAACACTTCCTTTGGCATGCCCTTTGCAGCCTCACTCCAAACGGGGCTCTCCGCTTCATCCATCCCCTGACTCCATACTAGCACCAACGGGCTGCTAAAGCGTTTCGCAGAAAACACCAAGGAACCTGTTTCTCACTCCAAGCACAAAGCGTGCGCAGCACGAGTCTTGGCACAGCAGAACACTTCCTTTGGCATGCCCTTTGCAGCCTCACTCCAAACGGGGCTCTCCGCTTCATCCATCCCCTGACTCCATACTAGCACCAACGGGCTGCTAAAGCGTTTCGCAGAAAACACCAAGGAACCTGTTTCTCACTCCAAGCACAAAGCGTGCGCAGCACGAGTCTTGGCACAGCAGAACACTTCCTTTGGCATGCCCTTTGCAGCCTCACTCCAAACGGGGCTCTCCGCTTCATCCATCCCCTGACTCCATACTAGCACCAACGGGCTGCTAAAGCGTTTCGCAGAAAACACCAAGGAACCTGTTTCTCACTCCAAGCACAAAGCGTGCGCAGCACGAGTCTTGGCACAGCAGAACACTTCCTTTGGCATGCCCTTTGCAGCCTCACTCCAAACGGGGCTCTCCGCTTCATCCATCCCCTGACTCCATACTAGCACCAACGGGCTGCTAAAGCGTTTCGCAGAAAACACCAAGGAACCTGTTTCTCACTCCAAGCACAAAGCGTGCGCAGCACGAGTCTTGGCACAGCAGAACACTTCCTTTGGCATGCCCTTTGCAGCCTCACTCCAAACGGGGCTCTCCGCTTCATCCATCCCCTCACTCCATACTAGCACCAACGGGCTGCTAAAGCGTTTCGCAGAAAACACCAAGGAACCTCTTTCTCACTCCAAGCACAAAGCGTGCGCAGCACGAGTCTTGGCACAGCAGAACACTTCCTTTGGCATGCCCTTTGCAGCCTCACTCCAAACGGGGCTCTCCGCTTCATCCATCCCCTGACTCCATACTAGCACCAACGGGCTGCTAAAGCGTTTCGCAGAAAACACCAAGGAACCTGTTTCTCACTCCAAGCACAAAGCGTGCGCAGCACGAGTCTTGGCACAGCAGAACACTTCCTTTGGCATGCCCTTTGCAGCCTCACTCCAAACGGGGCTCTCCGCTTCATCCATCCCCTGACTCCATACTAGCACCAACGGGCTGCTAAAGCGTTTCGCAGAAAACACCAAGGAACCTGTTTCTCACTCCAAGCACAAAGCGTGCGCAGCACGAGTCTTGGCACAGCAGAACACTTCCTTTGGCATGCCCTTTGCAGCCTCACTCCAAACGGGGCTCTCCGCTTCATCCATCCCCTGACTCCATACTAGCACCAACGGGCTGCTAAAGCGTTTCGCAGAAAACACCAAGGAACCTGTTTCTCACTCCAAGCACAAAGCGTGCGCAGCACGAGTCTTGGCACAGCAGAACACTTCCTTTGGCATGCCCTTTGCAGCCTCACTCCAAACGGGGCTCTCCGCTTCATCCATCCCCTGACTCCATACTAGCACCAACGGGCTGCTAAAGCGTTTCGCAGAAAACACCAAGGAACCTGTTTCTCACTCCAAGCACAAAGCGTGCGCAGCACGAGTCTTGGCACAGCAGAACACTTCCTTTGGCATGCCCTTTGCAGCCTCACTCCAAACGGGGCTCTCCGCTTCATCCATCCCCTCGACTCCATACTAGCACCAACGGGCTGCTAAAGCGTTTCGCAGAAAACACCAAGGAACCTGTTTCTCACTCCAAGCACAAAGCGTGCGCAGCACGAGTCTTGGCACAGCAGAACACTTCCTTTGGCATGCCCTTTGCAGCCTCACTCCAAACGGGGCTCTCCGCTTCATCCATCCCCTGACTCCATACTAGCACCAACGGGCTGCTAAAGCGTTTCGCAGAAAACACCAAGGAACCTGTTTCTCACTCCAAGCACAAAGCGTGCGCAGCACGAGTCTTGGCACAGCAGAACACTTCCTTTGGCATGCCCTTTGCAGCCTCACTCCAAACGGGGCTCTCCGCTTCATCCATCCCCTGACTCCATACTAGCACCAACGGGCTGCTAAAGCGTTTCGCAGAAAACACCAAGGAACCTGTTTCTCACTCCAAGCACAAAGCGTGCGCAGCACGAGTCTTGGCACAGCAGAACACTTCCTTTGGCATGCCCTTTGCAGCCTCACTCCAAACGGGGCTCTCCGCTTCATCCATCCCCTGACTCCATACTAGCACCAACGGGCTGCTAAAGCGTTTCGCAGAAAACACCAAGGAACCTGTTTCTCACTCCAAGCACAAAGCGTGCGCAGCACGAGTCTTGGCACAGCAGAACACTTCCTTTGGCATGCCCTTTGCAGCCTCACTCCAAACGGGGCTCTCCGCTTCATCCATCCCCTGACTCCATACTAGCACCAACGGGCTGCTAAAGCGTTTCGCAGAAAACACCAAGGAACCTGTTTCTCACTCCAAGCACAAAGCGTGCGCAGCACGAGTCTTGGCACAGCAGAACACTTCCTTTGGCATGCCCTTTGCAGCCTCACTCCAAACGGGGCTCTCCGCTTCATCCATCCCCTGACTCCATACTAGCACCAACGGGCTGCTAAAGCGTTTCGCAGAAAACAC
The DNA here is from genome assembly GCF_059628265.1 of Tinamus guttatus. Lineage (NCBI taxonomy): Eukaryota > Metazoa > Chordata > Aves > Tinamiformes > Tinamidae > Tinamus > Tinamus guttatus. The sequence continues at coordinate 2,242 of NW_028289817.1, read as the reverse complement.
CAAGGAACCTGTTTCTCACTCCAAGCACAAAGCGTGCGCAGCACGAGTCTTGGCACAGCAGAACACTTCCTTTGGCATGCCCTTTGCAGCCTCACTCCAAACGGGGCTCTCCGCTTCATCCATCCCCTGACTCCATACTAGCACCAACGGGCTGCTAAAGCGTTTCGCAGAAAACACCAAGGAACCTGTTTCTCACTCCAAGCACAAAGCGTGCGCAGCACGAGTCTTGGCACAGCAGAACACTTCCTTTGGCATGCCCTTTGCAGCCTCACTCCAAACGGGGCTCTCCGCTTCATCCATCCCCTGACTCCATACTAGCACCAACGGGCTGCTAAAGCGTTTCGCAGAAAACACCAAGGAACCTGTTTCTCACTCCAAGCACAAAGCGTGCGCAGCACGAGTCTTGGCACAGCAGAACACTTCCTTTGGCATGCCCTTTGCAGCCTCACTCCAAACGGGGCTCTCCGCTTCATCCATCCCCTGACTCCATACTAGCACCAACGGGCTGCTAAAGCGTTTCGCAGAAAACACCAAGGAACCTGTTTCTCACTCCAAGCACAAAGCGTGCGCAGCACGAGTCTTGGCACAGCAAAACACTTCCTTTGGCATGCCCTTTGCAGCCTCACTCCAAACGGGGCTCTCCGCTTCATCCATCCCCTGACTCCATACTAGCACCAACGGGCTGCTAAAGCGTTTCGCAGAAAACACCAAGGAACCTGTTTCTCACTCCAAGCACAAAGCGTGCGCAGCACGAGTCTTGGCACAGCAGAACACTTCCTTTGGCATGCCCTTTGCAGCCTCACTCCAAACGGGGCTCTCCGCTTCATCCATCCCCTGACTCCATACTAGCACCAACGGGCTGCTTAAGCGTTTCGCAGAAAACACCAAGGAACCTGTTTCTCACTCCAACCACAAAGCGTGCGCAGCACGAGTCTTGGCACAGCAAAACACTTCCTTTGGCATGCCCTTTGCAGCCTCACTCCAAACGGGGCTCTCCGCTTCATCCATCCCCTGACTCCATACTAGCACCAACGGGCTGCTAAAGCGTTTCGCAGAAAACACCAAGGAACCTGTTTCTCACTCCAAGCACAAAGCGTGCGCAGCACGAGTCTTGGCACAGCAGAACACTTCCTTTGGCATGCCCTTTGCAGCCTCACTCCAAACGGGGCTCTCCGCTTCATCCATCCCCTGACTCCATACTAGCACCAACGGGCTGCTAAAGCGTTTCGCAGAAAACACCAAGGAACCTGTTTCTCACTCCAAGCACAAAGCGTGCGCAGCACGAGTCTTGGCACAGCAGAACTCCTTTGGCATGCCCTTTGCAGCCTCACTCCAAACGGGGCTCTCCGCTTCATCCATCCCCTGACTCCATACTAGCACCAACGGGCTGCTAAAGCGTTTCGCAGAAAACACCAAGGAACCTGTTTCTCACTCCAAGCACAAAGCGTGCGCAGCACGAGTCTTGGCACAGCAAAACACTTCCTTTGGCATGCCCTTTGCAGCTTCACTCCAAACGGGCGCTCTCCGCTTCATCCATCCCCTGACTCCATACTAGCACCAACGGGCTGCTAAAGCGTTTCGCAGAAAACACCAAGGAACCTGTTTCTCACTCCAAGCACAAAGCGTGCGCAGCACGAGTCTTGGCACAGCAGAACACTTCCTTTGGCATGCCCTTTGCAGCTTCACTCCAAACGGGGCTCTCCGCTTCATCCATCCCCTGACTCCATACTAGCACCAACGGGCTGCTAAAGCGTTTCGCAGAAAACACCAAGGAACCTGTTTCTCACTCCAAGCACAAAGCGTGCGCAGCACGAGTCTTGGCACAGCAGAACACTTCCTTTGGCATGCCCTTTGCAGCCTCACTCCAAACGGGGCTCTCCGCTTCATCCATCCCCTGACTCCATACTAGCACCAACGGGCTGCTAAAGCGTTTCGCAGAAAACACCAAGGAACCTGTTTCTCACTCCAAGCACAAAGCGTGCGCAGCACGAGTCTTGGCACAGCAGAACACTTCCTTTGGCATGCCCTTTGCAGCCTCACTCCAAACGGGGCTCTCCGCTTCATCCATCCCCTGACTCCATACTAGCACCAACGGGCTGCTAAAGCGTTTCGCAGAAAACACCAAGGAACCTGTTTCTCACTCCAAGCACAAAGCGTGCGCAGCACGAGTCTTGGCACAGCAAAACACTTCTCTTGGCATGCCCTTTGCAGCCTCACTCCAAACGGGGCTCTCCGCTTCATC
>NW_028289816.1:0-66790 GCF_059628265.1 Tinamus guttatus | reverse complement strand
GGATGGATGAAGCGGAGAGCCCCGTTTGGAGTGAGGCTGCAAAGGGCATGCCAAACGAAGTGTTTTGCTGTGCCAAGACTCGTGCTGCGCACGCTTTGTGGTTGGAGTGAGAAACAGGTTCCTTGGTGTTTTCTGCGAAACGCTTTAGCAGCCCGTTGGTGCTAGTATGGAGTCAGGGGATGGATGAAGCGGAGAGCCCCGTTTGGAGTGAGGCTGCAAAGGGCATGCCAAAGGAAGTGTTTTGCTGTGCCAAGACTCGTGCTGCGCACGCTTTGTGCTTGGAGTGAGAAACAGGTTCCTTGGTGTTTTCTGCGAAACGCTTTAGCAGCCCGTTGGTGCTAGTATGGAGTCAGGGGATGGATGAAGCGGAGAGCCCCGTTTGGAGTGAGGCTGCAAAGGGCATGCCAAAGGAAGTGTTTTGCTGTGCCAAGACTCGTGCTGCACACGCTTTGTGGTTGGAGTGAGAAACAGGTTCTTGGTGTTTTCTGCGCAACGCTTTAGCAGGCCGTTGGTGCTAGTATGGAGTTAGGGGATGGATGAAGCAGAGAGCCCCGTTTGGAGTGAGGCTGCAAAGGGCATGCCAAGGAAGTGTTCTGCTGTGCCAAGACTCTTGCTTCATACGCTTTGTGGTTGGAGTGAGAAACAGGTTCCTTGGTGTTTTCTGCGAAACGCTTGAGCAGGCCGTTGGTGCTAGTATGGAGTTAGGGATGGATGAAGCAGAGAGCCCCGTTTGGAGTGAGGCTGCAAAGGGCATGCTACGAGAAGTGTTCTGCTGTACCAAGACTCGTGCTGCGCACACTTTGTGGTTGGAGTGATAAACAGGTTCCTTGGTGTGTTCTGCAAAACGCTTTAGCAGCCCGTTGGTGCTAGTATGGAGTCAGGGGATGGATGAAGCGGAGAGCCCCATTTGGAGTGAGGCTGCAAAGGGCATGCCAAAGGAAGTGTTCTGCTGTGCCAAGACTCGTGCTTCACACGCTTTGTGGTTGGAGTGAGAAACAGGTTCCTTGGTGTTTTCTGCGAAACGCTTTAGCAGCCCGTTGGTGCTAGTATGGAGTCAGGGGATGGATGAAGCGGAGAGCCCCATTTGGAGTGAGGCTGCAAAGGGCATGCCAAAGGAAGTGTTCTGCTGTGCCAAGACTCGTGCTTCACACGCTTTGTGGTTGGAGTGAGAAACAGTTTCCTTGGTGTTTTCTGCGAAACTCTTTAGCAGGCCGTTGGTGCTAATATGGAGTCAGGGGATGGATGAAGTGGAGAGCCCCGTTTGGAGTGAGGCTGCAAAGGGCATGCCAAAGGAAGTGTTCTGCTGTGCCAAGACTCGTGCTGCGCACGCTTTGTGGTTGGAGTGAGAAACAGGTTCCTTGGTGTTTTCTGCAAAACGCTTTAGCAGCCCGTTGGTGCTAGTATGGAGTCAGGGGATGGATGAAGCGGAGAGCCCCGTTTGGAGTGAGGCTGCAAAGGGCATGCCAAAGGAAGTGTTCTGCTGTGCCAAGACTAATGCTACGCACACTTTGTGGTTGGAGTGAGAAACAGGTTCCTTGGTGTTTTCTGCGAAACGCTTGAGCAGGCCGTTGGTGCTAGTATGGAGTCAGGGGATGGATGAAGCAGAGAGCCCCGTTTGGAGTGAGGCTGCAAAGGGCATGCCAAGGGAAGTGTTCTGCTGTGCCAAGACTCGTGCTGCGCATGCTTTGTGGTTGGAGTGAGAAACAGGTTTGTTGGTGTTTTCTGCGAAACGCTTGAGCAGGCCGTTGGTGCTAGTATGGAGTCAGGGGATGGATGAAGCGGAGAGCCCCATTTGGAGTGAGGCTGCAAAGGGCATGCCAAAGGAAGTGTTCTGCTGTGCCAAGACTCGTGCTTCACACGCTTTGTGGTTGGAGTGAGAAACAGGTTCCTTGGTGTTTTCTGCGAAACGCTTTAGCAGCCCGTTGGTGCTAGTATGGAGTCAGGGGATGGATGAAGCGGAGAGCCCCGTTTGGAGTGAGGCTGCAAATGGCATGCCAAGGGAAGTGTTCTGCTGTGCCAAGACTCGTGCTGCGCACACTTTGTGCTTGGAGTGAGAAACAGGTTCCTTGGTGTTTTCTGCGAAACGCTTTAGCAGCCCGTTGGTGCTAGTATGGAGTTAGGGGATGGATGAAGTGGAGAGCCCCGTTTGGAGTGAGGCTGCAAAGGGCATGCCAAGGGAAGTGTTCTGCTGTGCCAAGACTCATGCTGCGCACACTTTGTGGTTGGAGTGAGAAACTGGTTCCTTGGTGTTTTCTGCGAAACGCTTTAGCAGCCCGTTGGTGCTAGTATGGAGTCAGGGGATGGATGAAGCGGAGAGCCCCGTTTGGAGTGAGGCTGCAAAGGGCATGCCAAGGGAAGTGTTCTGCTGTGCCAAGACTAATGCTACGCACGCTTTGTGGTTGGAGTGAGAAACAGGTTTGTTGGTGTTTTCTGCAAAACGCTTTAGCAGCCCGTTGGTGCTAGTATGGAGTCAGGGGATGGATGAAGCGGAGAGCCCCGTTTGGAGTGAGGCTGCAAAGGGCATGCCAAGGGAAGTGTTCTGCTGTGCCAAGACTAATGCTACGCACGCTTTGTGGTTGGAGTGAGAAACAGGTTTGTTGGTGTTTTCTGCGCAACGCTTTAGCAGGCCGTTGGTGCTAGTATGGAGTTAGGGGATGGATGAAGCAGAGAGCCCCGTTTGGAGTGAGGCTGCAAAGGGCATGCCAAGGGAAGTGTTCTGCTGTGCCAAGACTCTTGCTTCATACGCTTTGTGGTTGGAGTGAGAAACAGGTTCCTTGGTGTTTTCTGCGAAACGCTTGAGCAGGCCGTTGGTGCTAGTATGGAGTTAGGGGATGGATGAAGCAGAGAGCCCCGTTTGGAGTGAGGCTGCAAAGGGCATGCTACGAGAAGTGTTCTGCTGTACCAAGACTCCTGCTGCGCACACTTTGTGGTTGGAGTGATAAACAGGTTCCTTGGTGTGTTCTGCAAAACGCTTTAGCAGCCCGTTGGTGCTAGTATGGAGTCAGGGGATGGATGAAGCGGAGAGCCCCATTTGGAGTGAGGCTGCAAAGGGCATGCCAAAGGAAGTGTTCTGCTGTGCCAAGACTCGTGCTTCACACGCTTTGTGGTTGGAGTGAGAAACAGGTTCCTTGGTGTTTTCTGCGAAACGCTTTAGCAGCCCGTTGGTGCTAGTATGGAGTCAGGGGATGGATGAAGCGGAGAGCCCCGTTTGGAGTGAGGCTGCAAAGGGCATGCCAAAGGAAGTGTTCTGCTGTGCCAAGACTCGTGCTGCGCACACTTTGTGGTTGGAGTGAGAAACAGTTTCCTTGGTGTTTTCTGCGAAACTCTTTAGCAGGCCGTTGGTGCTAGTATGGAGTCAGGGGATGGATGAAGCGGAGAGCCCCGTTTGGAGTGAGGCTGCAAAGGGCATGCCAAGGGAAGTGTTCTGCTGTGCCAAGACTCGTGCTGCGCACACTTTGTGGTTGGAGTGAGAAACAGGTTCCTTGGTGTTTTCTGCGAAACGCTTTAGCAGCCCGTTGGTGTTAGTATGGAGTCAGGGGATGGATGAAGCGGAGAGCCCCGTTTGGAGTGAGGCTGCAAAGGGCATGCCAAGGGAAGTGTTCTGCTGTGCCAAGACTCGTGCTGCGCACGCTTTGTGGTTGGAGTGAGAAACAGGTTCCTTGGTGTTTTCTGCGAAACGCTTTAGCAGCCCGTTGGTGCTAGTATGGAGTTAGGGGATGGATGAAGCGGAGAGCCCCGTTTGGAGTGAGGCTGCAAAGGGCATGCCAATGGAGGTGTTCTGCTGTGCCAAGACTCGTGCTGCGCACACTTTGTGGTTGGAGTGAGAAACTGGTTCCTTGGTGTTTTCTGCGAAACGCTTTAGCAGGCCGTTGGTGCTAGTATGGAGTCAGGGGATGGATGAAGCGGAGAGCCCCGTTTGGAGTGAGGCTGCAAAGGGCATGCCAAAGGAAGTGTTCTGCTGTGCCAAGACTCATGCTGCGCACACTTTGTGGTTGGAGTGATAAACAGGTTCCTTGGTGTGTTCTGCAAAACGCTTTAGCAGCCCGTTGGTGCTAGTATGGAGTTAGGGGATGGATGAAACGGAGAGCCCCGTTTGGAGTGAGGCTGCAAAGGGCATGCTAAGAGAAGTGTTCTGCTGTGCCAAGACTCGTGCTGCGCACACTTTGTGGTTGGAGTGAGAAACAGGTTCCTTGGTGTTTTCTGCGAAACGCTTTAGCAGGCCGTTGGTGCTAGTATGGAGTTAGGGGATGGATGAAGCGGAGAGCCCCGTTTGGAATGAGGCTGCAAAGGGCATGCCAAGGGAAGTGTTCTGCTGTGCCAAGACTCGTGCTGCGCACACTTTGTGGTTGGAGTGAGAAACAGGTTCCTTGGTGTTTTCTGCGAAACGCTTTAGCAGCCCGTTGGTGCTAGTATGGAGTCAGGGGATGGATGAAGCGGAGAGCCCCGTTTGGAGTGAGGCTGCAAAGGGCATGCCAAAGGAAGTGTTCTGCTGTACCAAGACTCGTGCTGCGCACACTTTGTGGTTGGAGTGAGAAACAGGTTCCTTGGTGTGTTCTGCAAAACGCTTTAGCAGCCCATTGGTGCTAGTATGGAGTCAGGGGATGGATGAAGCGGAGAGCCCCATTTGGAGTGAGGCAAAGGAAGTGTTCTGCTGTGCCAAGACTCGTGCTGCACACGCTTTGTGGTTGGAGAGAGAAACAGGTTCCTTGGTGTTTTCTGCGAAATGCTTTAGCAGCCCGTTGGTGCTAGTATGGAGTCAGGGGATGGATGAAACGAAGAGCCCCGTTTGGAGTGAGGCTGCAAAGGGCATGCCAAAGGAAGTGTTCTGCTGTGCCAAGACTCGTGCTGCGCACGCTTTGTGGTTGGAGTGAGAAACAGATTCCTTGGTGTTTTCTGCGAAACTCTTTAGCAGGCCGTTGGTGCTAATATGGAGTCAGGGGATGGATGAAGTGGAGAGCCCCGTTTGGAGTGAGGCTGCAAAGGGCATGCCAAAGGAAGTGTTCTGCTGTGCCAAGACTCGTGCTGCGCACGCTTTGTGGTTGGAGTGAGAAACAGGTTCCTTGGTGTTTTCTGCGAAACGCTTTAGCAGCCCGTTGGTGCTAGTATGGAGTCAGGGGATGGATGAAGCGGAGAGCCCCGTTTGGAGTGAGGCTGCAAAGGGCATGCCAAAGGAAGTGTTCTGCTGTGCCAAGACTAATGCTACGCACACTTTGTGGTTGGAGTGAGAAACAGGTTTGTTGGTGTTTTCTGCGAAACGCTTGAGCAGGCCGTTGGTGCTAGTATGGAGTTAGGGGATGGATGAAGCAGAGAGCCCCGTTTGGAGTGAGGCTGCAAAGGGCATGCCAAGGGAAGTGTTCTGCTGTGCCAAGACTCGTGCTGCGCACGCTTTGTGGTTGGAGTGAGAAACAGGTTCCTTGGTGTGTTCTGCAAAACGCTTTAGCCGGCCGTTGGTGCTAGTATGGAGTCAGGGGATGGATGAAGCGGAGAGCCCCGTTTGGAGTGAGGCTGCAAAGGGCATGCCAAAGGAAGTGTTCTGCTGTGCCAAGACTCGTGCTGCGCACGCTTTGTGGTTGGAGTGAGAAACAGGTTCCTTGGTGTTTTCTGCGAAACGCTTTAGCAGCCCGTTGGTGCTAGTATGGAGTCAGGGGATGGATGAAGCGGAGAGCCCCGTTTGGAGTGAGGCTGCAAAGGGCATGCCAAGGGAAGTGTTCTGCTGTGCCAAGACTCGTGCTGCGCATGCTTTGTGGTTGGAGTGAGAAACAGGTTTGTTGGTGTTTTCTGCGAAACGCTTTAGCAGGCCGTTGGTGCTACTATGGAGTAAGGGGATGGATGAAGCGGAGAGCCCCGTTTGGAGTGAGGCTGCAAAGGGCATGCCAAAGGAAGTGTTCTGCTGTGCCAAGACTCGTGCTGCGCACGCTTTGTGCTTGGAGTGATAAACAGGTTCCTTGGTGTTTTCTGCGAAACGCTTTAGCAGCCCGTTGGTGCTAGTATGGAGTCAGGAGATGGATGAAGCGGAGAGCCCCGTTTGGAGTGAGGCTGCAAAGGGCATGCCAAAGGAAGTGTTCTGCTGTGCCAAGACTCATGCTGCACACGCTTTGTGGTTGGAGTGAGAAACAGGTTCCTTGGTGTTTTCTGCGAAACGCTTTAGCAGCCCGTTGGTGCTAGTATGGAGTCAGGGGATGGATGAAGCGGAGAGCCCCGTTTGGAGTGAGGCTGCAAAGGGCATGCCAAAGGAAGTGTTCTGCTGTGCCAAGACTCGTGCTGCACACGCTTTGTGGTTGGAGTGAGAAACAGGTTCCTTGGTGTTTTCTGCGAAACGCTTTAGCAGCCCGTTGGTGCTAGTATGGAGTCAGGGGATGGATGAAGCGGAGAGCCCCGTTTGGAGTGAGGCTGCAAAGGGCATGCCAAAGGAAGTGTTCTGCTCTGCCAAGACTTGTGCTGCGCACGCTTTGTGGTTGGAGTGAGAAACAGGTTCCTTGGTGTTTTCTGCGAAACGCTTTAGCAGCCCGTTGGTGCTAGTATGGAGTCAGGGGATGGATGAAGCGGAGAGCCCCGTTTGGAGTGAGGCTGCAAAGGGCATGCCAAAGGAAGTGTTCTGCTGTGCCAAGACTCGTGCTGCGCACGCTTTGTGGTTGGAGTGAGAAACAGTTTCCTTGGTGTTTTCTGCGAAACGCTTTAGCAGCCCGTTGGTGCTAGTATGGAGTCAGGGGATGGATGAAGCGGAGAGCCCCGTTTGGAGTGAGGCTGCAAAGGGCATGCCAAAGGAAGTGTTCTGCTGTACCAAGACTCGTGCTGCGCACACTTTGTGGTTGGAGTGAGAAACAGGTTCCTTGGTGTGTTCTGCAAAACGCTTTAGGAGACCATTGGTGCTAGTATGGAGTCAGGGGATGGATGAAGCGGAGAGCCCCATTTGGAGTGAGGCTGCAAAGGGCATGCCAAAGGAAGTGTTCTGCTGTGCCAAGACTCGTGCTTCACACGCTTTGTGGTTGGAGTGAGAAACAGGTTCCTTGGTGTTTTCTGCGAAACGCTTTAGCAGGCCGTTGGTGCTAGTATGGAGTTAGGGGATGGATGAAACGGAGAGCCCCGTTTGGAGTGAGGCTGCAAAGGGCATGCTAAGAGAAGTGTTCTGCTGTGCCAAGACTCGTGCTGCGCACACTTTGTGGTTGGAGTGAGAAACAGGTTCCTTGGTGTTTTCTGCGAAACGCTTTAGCAGCCCGTTGGTGCTAGTATGGAGTCAGGGGATGGATGAAGCGGAGAGCCCCGTTTGGAGTGAGGCTGCAAAGGGCATGCCAAAGGAAGTGTTCTGCTGTACCAAGACTCGTGCTGCGCACACTTTGTGGTTGGAGTGAGAAACAGGTTCCTTGGTGTGTTCTGCAAAAGGCTTTAGCAGCCCATTGGTGCTAGTATGGAGTCAGGGGATGGATGAAGCGGAGAGCCCCATTTGGAGTGAGGCAAAGGAAGTGTTCTGCTGTGCCAACACTCGTGCTTCACACGCTTTGTGGTTGGAGTGAGAAACAGGTTCCTTGGTGTTTTCTGCGAAACGCTTTAGCAGCCCGTTGGTGCTAGTATGGAGTCAGGGGATGGATGAAACGAAGAGCCCCGTTTGGAGTGAGGCTGCAAAGGGCATGCCAAAGGAAGTGTTCTGCTGTGCCAAGACTCGTGCTGCGCATGCTTTGTGGTTGGAGTGAGAAACAGGTTTGTTGGTGTTTTCTGCGAAACGCTTGAGCAGGCCGTTGGTGCTAGTATGGAGTCAGGGGATGGATGAAGCGGAGAGCCCCATTTGGAGTGAGGCTGCAAAGGGCATGCCAAAGGAAGTGTTCTGCTGTGCCAAGACTCGTGCTTCACACGCTTTGTGGTTGGAGTGAGAAACAGGTTCCTTGGTGTTTTCTGCGAAACGCTTTAGCAGCCCGTTGGTGCTAGTATGGAGTCAGGGGATGGATGAAGCGGAGAGCCCCGTTTGGAGTGAGGCTGCAAATGGCATGCCAAGGGAAGTGTTCTGCTGTGCCAAGACTCGTGCTGCGCACACTTTGTGCTTGGAGTGAGAAACAGGTTCCTTGGTGTTTTCTGCGAAACGCTTTAGCAGCCCGTTGGTGCTAGTATGGAGTTAGGGGATGGATGAAGTGGAGAGCCCCGTTTGGAGTGAGGCTGCAAAGGGCATGCCAAGGGAAGTGTTCTGCTGTGCCAAGACTCATGCTGCGCACACTTTGTGGTTGGAGTGAGAAACTGGTTCCTTGGTGTTTTCTGCGAAACGCTTTAGCAGCCCGTTGGTGCTAGTATGGAGTCAGGGGATGGATGAAGCGGAGAGCCCCGTTTGGAGTGAGGCTGCAAAGGGCATGCCAAGGGAAGTGTTCTGCTGTGCCAAGACTAATGCTACGCACGCTTTGTGGTTGGAGTGAGAAACAGGTTTGTTGGTGTTTTCTGCGCAACGCTTTAGCAGGCCGTTGGTGCTAGTATGGAGTTAGGGGATGGATGAAGCAGAGAGCCCCGTTTGGAGTGAGGCTGCAAAGGGCATGCCAAGGGAAGTGTTCTGCTGTGTCAAGACTCTTGCTTCATACGCTTTGTGGTTGGAGTGAGAAACAGGTTCCTTGGTGTTTTCTGCGAAACGCTTGAGCAGGCCGTTGGTGCTAGTATGGAGTTAGGGGATGGATGAAGCAGAGAGCCCCGTTTGGAGTGAGGCTGCAAAGGGCATGCTAAGAGAAGTGTTCTGCTGTACCAAGACTCGTGCTGCGCACACTTTGTGGTTGGAGTGATAAACAGGTTCCTTGGTGTGTTCTGCAAAACGCTTTAGCAGCCCGTTGGTGCTAGTATGGAGTCAGGGGATGGATGAAGCGGAGAGCCCCGTTTGGAGTGAGGCTGCAAAGGGCATGCCAAAGGAAGTGTTCTGCTGTGCCAAGACTCGTGCTTCACACGCTTTGTGGTTGGAGTGAGAAACAGGTTCCTTGGTGTTTTCTGCGAAACGCTTTAGCAGCCCGTTGGTGCTAGTATGGAGTCAGGGGATGGATGAAGCGGAGAGCCCCGTTTGGAGTGAGGCTGCAAAGGGCATGCCAAAGGAAGTGTTCTGCTGTGCCAAGACTCGTGCTGCGCACACTTTGTGGTTGGAGTGAGAAACAGTTTCCTTGGTGTTTTCTGCGAAACTCTTTAGCAGGCCGTTGGTGCTAGTATGGAGTCAGGGGATGGATGAAGCGGAGAGCCCCGTTTGGAGTGAGGCTGCAAAGGGCATGCCAAGGGAAGTGTTCTGCTGTGCCAAGACTCGTGCTGCGCACACTTTGTGGTTGGAGTGAGAAACAGGTTCCTTGGTGTTTTCTGCGAAACGCTTTAGCAGGCCGTTGGTGTTAGTATGGAGTCAGGGGATGGATGAAGCGGAGAGCCCCGTTTGGAGTGAGGCTGCAAAGGGCATGCCAAGGGAAGTGTTCTGCTGTGCCAAGACTCGTGCTGCGCACACTTTGTGGTTGGAGTGAGAAACAGGTTCCTTGGTGTTTTCTGCGAAACGCTTTAGCAGGCCGTTGGTGCTAGTATGGAGTTAGGGGATGGATGAAGCGGAGAGCCCCGTTTGGAATGAGGCTGCAAAGGGCATGCCAAGGGAAGTGTTCTGCTGTGCCAAGACTCGTGCTGCGCACACTTTGTGGTTGGAGTGAGAAACAGGTTCCTTGGTGTTTTCTGCGAAACGCTTTAGCAGCCCGTTGGTGCTAGTATGGAGTCAGGGGATGGATGAAGCGGAGAGCCCCGTTTGGAGTGAGGCTGCAAAGGGCATGCCAAAGGAAGTGTTCTGCTGTGCCAAGACTCGTGCTGCGCACACTTTGTGGTTGGAGTGAGAAACAGGTTCCTTGGTGTTTTCTGCAAAACGCTTTAGCAGCCCATTGGTGCTAGTATGGAGTCAGGGGATGGATGAAGCGGAGAGCCCCATTTGGAGTGAGGCAAAGGAAGTGTTCTGCTGTGCCAAGACTCGTGCTTCACACGCTTTGTGGTTGGAGTGAGAAACAGGTTCCTTGGTGTTTTCTGCGAAACGCTTTAGCAGCCCGTTGGTGCTAGTATGGAGTCAGGGGATGGATGAAACGAAGAGCCCCGTTTGGAGTGAGGCTGCAAAGGGCATGCCAAAGGAAGTGTTCTGCTGTGCCAAGACTCGTGCTGCGCACGCTTTGTGGTTGGAGTGAGAAACAGTTTCCTTGGTGTTTTCTGCGAAACTCTTTAGCAGGCCGTTGGTGCTAATATGGAGTCAGGGGATGGATGAAGTGGAGAGCCCCGTTTGGAGTGAGGCTGCAAAGGGCATGCCAAAGGAAGTGTTCTGCTGTGCCAAGACTCGTGCTGCGCACGCTTTGTGGTTGGAGTGAGAAACAGGTTCCTTGGTGTTTTCTGCAAAACGCTTTAGCAGCCCGTTGGTGCTAGTATGGAGTCAGGGGATGGATGAAGCGGAGAGCCCCGTTTGGAGTGAGGCTGCAAAGGGCATGCCAAAGGAAGTGTTCTGCTGTGCCAAGACTAATGCTACGCACACTTTGTGGTTGGAGTGAGAAACAGGTTCCTTGGTGTTTTCTGCGAAACGCTTGAGCAGGCCGTTGGTGCTAGTATGGAGTCAGGGGATGGATGAAGCAGAGAGCCCCGTTTGGAGTGAGGCTGCAAAGGGCATGCCAAGGGAAGTGTTCTGCTGTGCCAAGACTCGTGCTGCGCATGCTTTGTGGTTGGAGTGAGAAACAGGTTTGTTGGTGTTTTCTGCGAAACGCTTGAGCAGGCCGTTGGTGCTAGTATGGAGTCAGGGGATGGATGAAGCGGAGAGCCCCATTTGGAGTGAGGCTGCAAAGGGCATGCCAAAGGAAGTGTTCTGCTGTGCCAAGACTCGTGCTTCACACGCTTTGTGGTTGGAGTGAGAAACAGGTTCCTTGGTGTTTTCTGCGAAACGCTTTAGCAGCCCGTTGGTGCTAGTATGGAGTCAGGGGATGGATGAAGCGGAGAGCCCCGTTTGGAGTGAGGCTGCAAAGGGCATGCCAAGGGAAGTGTTCTGCTGTGCCAAGACTCGTGCTGCGCACACTTTGTGCTTGGAGTGAGAAACAGGTTCCTTGGTGTTTTCTGCGAAACGCTTTAGCAGCCCGTTGGTGCTAGTATGGAGTTAGGGGATGGATGAAGTGGAGAGCCCCGTTTGGAGTGAGGCTGCAAAGGGCATGCCAAGGGAAGTGTTCTGCTGTGCCAAGACTCATGCTGCGCACACTTTGTGGTTGGAGTGAGAAACTGGTTCCTTGGTGTTTTCTGCGAAACGCTTTAGCAGCCCGTTGGTGCTAGTATGGAGTCAGGGGATGGATGAAGCGGAGAGCCCCGTTTGGAGTGAGGCTGCAAAGGGCATGCCAAGGGAAGTGTTCTGCTGTGCCAAGACTAATGCTACGCACGCTTTGTGGTTGGAGTGAGAAACAGGTTTGTTGGTGTTTTCTGCAAAACGCTTTAGCAGCCCGTTGGTGCTAGTATGGAGTCAGGGGATGGATGAAGCGGAGAGCCCCGTTTGGAGTGAGGCTGCAAAGGGCATGCCAAGGGAAGTGTTCTGCTGTGCCAAGACTAATGCTACGCACGCTTTGTGGTTGGAGTGAGAAACAGGTTTGTTGGTGTTTTCTGCGCAACGCTTTAGCAGGCCGTTGGTGCTAGTATGGAGTCAGGGGATGGATGAAGCAGAGAGCCCCGTTTGGAGTGAGGCTGCAAAGGGCATGCCAAGGGAAGTGTTCTGCTGTGCCAAGACTCTTGCTTCATACGCTTTGTGGTTGGAGTGAGAAACAGGTTCCTTGGTGTTTTCTGCGAAACCCTTGAGCAGGCCGTTGGTGCTAGTATGGAGTTAGGGGATGGATGAAGCAGAGAGCCCCGTTTGGAGTGAGGCTGCAAAGGGCATGCTAAGAGAAGTGTTCTGCTGTACCAAGACTCGTGCTGCGCACACTTTGTGGTTGGAGTGATAAACAGGTTCCTTGGTGTGTTCTGCAAAACGCTTTAGCAGCCCGTTGGTGCTAGTATGGAGTCAGGGGATGGATGAAGCGGAGAGCCCCATTTGGAGTGAGGCTGCAAAGGGCATGCCAAAGGAAGTGTTCTGCTGTGCCAAGACTCGTGCTTCACACGCTTTGTGGTTGGAGTGAGAAACAGGTTCCTTGGTGTTTTCTGCGAAACGCTTTAGCAGCCCGTTGGTGCTAGTATGGAGTCAGGGGATGGATGAAGCGGAGAGCCCCGTTTGGAGTGAGGCTGCAAAGGGCATGCCAAAGGAAGTGTTCTGCTGTGCCAAGACTCGTGCTGCGCACACTTTGTGGTTGGAGTGAGAAACAGTTTCCTTGGTGTTTTCTGCGAAACTCTTTAGCAGGCCGTTGGTGCTAGTATGGAGTCAGGGGATGGATGAAGCGGAGAGCCCCGTTTGGAGTGAGGCTGCAAAGGGCATGCCAAGGGAAGTGTTCTGCTGTGCCAAGACTCGTGCTGCGCACACTTTGTGGTTGGAGTGAGAAACAGGTTCCTTGGTGTTTTCTGCGAAACGCTTTAGCAGGCCGTTGGTGTTAGTATGGAGTCAGGGGATGGATGAAGCGGAGAGCCCCGTTTGGAGTGAGGCTGCAAAGGGCATGCCAAGGGAGGTGTTCTGCTGTGCCAAGACTCGTGCTGCGCACACTTTGTGGTTGGAGTGAGAAACTGGTTCCTTGGTGTTTTCTGCGAAACGCTTTAGCAGCCCGTTGGTGCTAGTATGGAGTCAGGGGATGGATGAAGCGGAGAGCCCCGTTTGGAGTGAGGCTGCAAAGGGCATGCCAAAGGAAGTGTTCTGCTGTGCCAAGACTCATGCTGCGCACACTTTGTGGTTGGAGTGATAAACAGGTTCCTTGGTGTGTTCTGCAAAACGCTTTAGCAGCCCGTTGGTGCTAGTATGGAGTCAGGGGATGGATGAAGCGGAGAGCCCCGTTTGGAGTGAGGCTGCAAAGGGCATGCCAAGGGAAGTGTTCTGCTGTGCCAAGACTCATGCTGCACACGCTTTGTGGTTGGAGTGAGAAACAGGTTTGTTGGTGTTTCCTGCGAAACTCTTTAGCAGCCCGTTGGTGCTAGTATGAAGTCAGGGGATGGATGAAGCGGAGAGCCCCGTTTGGAGTGAGGCTGCAAAGGGCATGCCAAGGGAAGTGTTCTGCTGTGCCAAGACTCGTGCTGCGCACACTTTGTGGTTGGAGTGAGAAACAGGTTCCTTGGTGTTTTCTGCGAAACGCTTTAGCAGGCCGTTGGTGTTAGTATGGAGTCAGGGGATGGATGAAGCGGAGAGCCCCGTTTGGAATGAGGCTGCAAAGGGCATGCCAAGGGAAGTGTTCTGCTGTGCCAAGACTCGTGCTGCGCACGCTTTGTGGTTGGAGTGATAAACAGGTTCCTTGGTGTTTTCTGCGAAACGCTTTAGCAGCCCGTTGGTGCTAGTATGGAGTTAGGGGATGGATGAAGCGGAGAGCCCCGTTTGGAGTGAGGCTGCAAAGGGCATGCCAAGGGAGGTGTTCTGCTGTGCCAAGACTCGTGCTGCGCACACTTTGTGGTTGGAGTGATAAACAGGTTCCTTGGTGTGTTCTGCAAAACGCTTTAGTAGCCCGTTGGTGCTAGTATGGAGTCAGGGGATGGATGAAGCGGAGAGCCCCGTTTGGAGTGAGGCTGCAAAGGGCATGCCAAGGGAGTTGTTCTGCTGTGCCAAGACTCGTGCTGCGCACACTTTGTGGTTGGAGTGAGAAACTGGTTCCTTGGTGTTTTCTGCGAAACGCTTTAGCAGCCCGTTGGTGCTAGTATGGAGTCAGGGGATGGATGAAGCGGAGAGCCCCGTTTGGAGTGAGGCTGCAAAGGGCATGCCAAAGGAAGTGTTCTGCTGTGCCAAGACTCGTGCTGCGCACACTTTGTGGTTGGAGTGAGAAACAGGTTCCTTGGTGTGTTCTGCAAAACGCTTTAGCAGCCCGTTGGTGCTAGTATGGAGTCAGGGGATGGATGAAGCGGAGAGCCCCGTTTGGAGTGAGGCTGCAAAGGGCATGCCAAGGGAAGTGTTCTGCTGTGCCAAGACTAATGCTACGCACGCTTTGTGGTTGGAGTGAGAAACAGGTTTGTTGGTGTTTTCTGCGAAACGCTTTAGCAGGCCGTTGGTGCTAGTATGGAGTTAGGGGATGGATGAAGCAGAGAGCCCCGTTTGGAGTGAGGCTGCAAAGGGCATGCCAAGGGAAGTGTTCTGCTGTGCCAAGACTCTTGCTTCATACGCTTTGTGGTTGGAGTGAGAAACAGGTTCCTTGGTGTTTTCTGCGAAACGCTTGAGCAGGCCGTTGGTGCTAGTATGGAGTTAGGGGATGGATGAAGCAGAGAGCCCCGTTTGGAGTGAGGCTGCAAAGGGCATGCTAAGAGAAGTGTTCTGCTGTGCCAAGACTCGTGCTGCGCACATTTGTGGTTGGAGTGAGAAACTGGTTC
The DNA here is from genome assembly GCF_059628265.1 of Tinamus guttatus. Lineage (NCBI taxonomy): Eukaryota > Metazoa > Chordata > Aves > Tinamiformes > Tinamidae > Tinamus > Tinamus guttatus. The sequence goes on along the minus strand of NW_028289816.1, from coordinate 52,381 downwards.
CTTGGTGTTTTCTGCGAAACGCTTTAGCAGCCCGTTGGTGCTAGTATGGAGTCAGGGGATGGATGAAGCGGAGAGCCCCGTTTGGAGTGAGGCTGCAAAGGGCATTGCAAAGGAAGTGTTCTGCTGTGCCAAGACTCGTGCTGCGCACACTTTGTGGTTGGAGTGATAAACAGGTTCCTTGGTGTGTTCTGCAAAACGCTTTAGCAGCCCGTTGGTGCTAGTATGGAGTCAGGGGATGGATGAAGCGGAGAGCCCCATTTGGAGTGAGGCTGCAAAGGGCATGGCAAAGGAAGTGTTCTGCTGTGCCAAGACTCGTGCTGCGCACGCTTTGTGGTTGGAGTGAGAAACAGGTTCCTTGGTGTTTTCTGCGAAACGCTTTAGCAGCCCGTTGGTGCTAGTATGGAGTCAGGGGATGGATGAAGCGGAGAGCCCCGTTTGGAGTGAGGCTGCAAAGGGCATGCCAAGGGAAGTGTTCTGCTGTGCCAAGACTCGTGCTGCGCACGCTTTGTGGTTGGAGTGAGAAACAGTTTCCTTGGTGTTTTCTGCGAAACTCTTTAGCAGGCCATTGGTGCTAGTATGGAGTCAGGGGATGGATGAAGCGGAGAGCCCCGTTTGGAGTGAGGCTGCAAAGGGCATGCCAAAGGAAGTGTTCTGCTGTGCCAAGACTCGTGCTGCGCACGCTTTGTGGTTGGAGTGAGAAACACGTTCCTTGGTGTTTTCTGCGAAACTCTTTAGCAGCCCGTTGATGCTAGTATGGAGTCAGGGGATGGATGAAGCGGAGAGCCCCGTTTGGAGTGAGGCTGCAAAGGGCATGCCAAAGGAAGTGTTCTGCTGTGCCAAGACTCGTGCTGCGCACGCTTTGTGGTTGGAGTGAGAAACAGGTTCCTTGGTGTGTTCTGCAAAACGCTTTAGCAGCCCGTTGGTGCTAGTATGGAGTCAGGGGATGGATGAAGCGGAGAGCCCCGTTTGGAGTGAGGCTGCAAAGGGCATGCCAAGGGAAGTGTTCTGCTGTGCCAAGACTCGTGCTGCGCACGCTTTGTGGTTGGAGTGAGAAACAGGTTTGTTGGTGTTTTCTGCGAAACGCTTTAGCAGCCCGTTGGTGCTAGTATGGAGTCAGGGGATGGATGAAGCGGAGAGCCCCGTTTGGAGTGAGGCTGCAAAGGGCATGCCAAAGGAAGTGTTCTGCTGTGCCAAGACTCGTGCTGCGCACGCTTTGTGGTTGGAGTGAGAAACAGGTTCCTTGGTGTGTTCTGCAAAACGCTTTAGCAGCCCGTTGGTGCTAGTATGGAGTTAGGGGATGGATGAAGCGGAGAGCCCCGTTTGGAGTGAGGCTGCAAAGGGCATGCCAAGGGAAGTGTTCTGCTGTGCCAAGACTCGTGCTGCGCACGCTTTGTGGTTGGAGTGAGAAACAGGTTTGTTGGTGTTTTCTGCGAAACGCTTTAGCAGCCCGTTGGTGCTAGTATGGAGTCAGGGGATGGATGAAGCGGAGAGCCCCGTTTGGAGTGAGGCTGCAAAGGGCATGCCAAAGGAAGTGTTCTGCTGTGCCAAGACTCGTGCTGCGCACACTTTGTGGTTGGAGTGAGAAACAGGTTCCTTGGTGTTTTCTGCGAAACGCTTTAGCAGCCCGTTGGTGCTAGTATGGAGTCAGGGGATGGATGAAGTGGAGAGCCCCGTTTGGAGTGAGGCTGCAAAGGGCATGCCAAGGGAGGTGTTCTGCTGTGCCAAGACTCGTGCTGCGCACACTTTGTGCTTGGAGTGAGAAACTGGTTCCTTGGTGTTTTCTGCGAAACGCTTTAGCAGCCCGTTGGTGCTAGTATGGAGTCAGGGGATGGATGAAGCGGAGAGCCCCGTTTGGAGTGAGGCTGCAAAGGGCATGCCAAAGGAAGTGTTCTGCTGTGCCAAGACTCGTGCTGCGCACGCTTTGTGGTTGGAGTGAGAAACAGGTTCCTTGGTGTTTTCTGCGAAACTCTTTAGCAGCCCGTTGGTGCTAGTATGGAGTCAGGGGATGGATGAAGCGGAGAGCCCCGTTTGGAGTGAGGCTGCAAAGGGCATGCCAAAGGAAGTGTTCTGCTGTGCCAAGACTCGTGCTGCGCACGCTTCGTGGTTGGAGTGAGAAACAGGTTCCTTGGTGTGTTCTGCAAAACGCTTTAGCAGCCCGTTGGTGCTAGTATGGAGTCAGGGGATGGATGAAGCGGAGAGCCCCGTTTGGAGTGAGGCTGCAAAGGGCATGCCAAGGGAAGTGTTCTGCTGTGCCAAGACTCGTGCTGCGCACGCTTTGTGGTTGGAGTGAGAAACAGGTTTGTTGGTGTTTTCTGCGAAACGCTTTAGCAGCCCGTTGGTGCTAGTATGGAGTCAGGGGATGGATGAAGCGGAGAGCCCCGTTTGGAGTGAGGCTGCAAAGGGCATGCCAAAGGAAGTGTTCTGCTGTGCCAAGACTCGTGCTGCGCACGCTTTGTGGTTGGAGTGAGGAACAGGTTCCTTGGTGTGTTCTGCAAAACGCTTTAGCAGCCCGTTGGTGCTAGTATGGAGTCAGGGGATGGATGAAGCGGAGAGCCCCGTTTGGAGTGAGGCTGCAAAGGGCATGCCAAGGGAAGTGTTCTGCTGTGCCAAGACTCGTGCTGCGCACACTTTGTGGTTGGAGTGAGAAACAGGTTCCTTGGTGTTTTCTGCGAAACGCTTTAGCAGCCCGTTGGTGCTAGTATGGAGTCAGGGGATGGATGAAGTGGAGAGCCCCGTTTGGAGTGAGGCTGCAAAGGGCATGCCAAGGGAAGTGTTCTGCTGTGCCAAGACTAATGCTACGCACGCTTTGTGGTTGGAGTGAGAAACAGGTTTGTTGGTGTTTTCTGCGAAACGCTTTAGCAGGCCGTTGGTGCTAGTATGGAGTTAGGGGATGGATGAAGCAGAGAGCCCCGTTTGGAGTGAGGCTGCAAAGGGCATGCCAAGGGAAGTGTTCTGCTGTGCCAAGACTCTTGCTTCATACGCTTTGTGGTTGGAGTGAGAAACAGGTTCCTTGGTGTTTTCTGCGAAACGCTTGAGCAGGCCGTTGGTGCTAGTATGGAGTTAGGGGATGGATGAAGCAGAGAGTCCCGTTTGGAGTGTGGCTGCAAAGGGCATGCTAAGAGAAGTGTTCTGCTGTGCCAAGACTCGTGCTGCGCACATTTGTGGTTGGAGTGAGAAACAGGTTCCTTGGTGTTTTCTGCGAAACGCTTTAGCAGCCCGTTGGTGCTAGTATGGAGTCAGGGGATGGATGAAGCGGAGAGCCCCGTTTGGAGTGAGGCTGCAAAGGGCATTGCAAAGGAAGTGTTCTGCTGTGCCAAGACTCGTGCTGCGCACACTTTGTGGTTGGAGTGATAAACAGGTTCCTTGGTGTGTTCTGCAAAACGCTTTAGCAGCCCGTTGGTGCTAGTATGGAGTCAGGGGATGGATGAAGCGGAGAGCCCCATTTGGAGTGAGGCTGCAAAGGGCATGGCAAAGGAAGTGTTCTGCTGTGCCAAGACTCGTGCTGCGCACGCTTTGTGGTTGGAGTGAGAAACAGGTTCCTTGGTGTTTTCTGCGAAACGCTTTAGCAGCCCGTTGGTGCTAGTATGGAGTCAGGGGATGGATGAAGCGGAGAGCCCCGTTTGGAGTGAGGCTGCAAAGGGCATGCCAAGGGAAGTGTTCTGCTGTGCCAAGACTCGTGCTGCGCACGCTTTGTGGTTGGAGTGAGAAACAGGTTCCTTGGTGTTTTCTGCGAAACTCTTTAGCAGGCCATTGGTGCTAGTATGGAGTCAGGGGATGGATGAAGCGGAGAGCCCCGTTTGGAGTGAGGCTGCAAAGGTCATGCCAAAGGAAGTGTTCTGCTGTGCCAAGACTCGTGCTGCGCACGCTTTGTGGTTGGAGTGAGAAACACGTTCCTTGGTGTTTTCTGCGAAACTCTTTAGCAGCCCGTTGGTGCTAGTATGGAGTCAGGGGATGGATGAAGCGGAGAACCCCGTTTGGAGTGAGGCTGCAAAGGGCATGCCAAAGGAAGTGTTCTGCTGTGCCAAGACTCGTGCTGCGCACGCTTTGTGGTTGGAGTGAGAAACAGGTTCCTTGGTGTTTTCTGCAAAACGCTTTAGCAGCCCGTTGGTGCTAGTATGGAGTCAGGGGATGGATGAAGCGGAGAGCCCCGTTTGGAGTGAGGCTGCAAAGGGCATGCCAAGGGAAGTGTTCTGCTGTGCCAAGACTCGTGCTGCGCACGCTTTGTGGTTGGAGTGAGAAACAGGTTCCTTGGTGTTTTCTGCGAAACGCTTTAGTAGCCCGTTGGTGCTAGTATGGAGTCAGGGGATGGATGAAGCGGAGAGCCCCGTTTGGAGTGAGGCTGCAAAGGGCATGCCAAAGGAAGTGTTCTGCTGTGCCAAGACTCGTGCTGCGCACACTTTGTGGTTGGAGTGAGAAACAGGTTCCTTGGTGTTTTCTGCGAAACGCTTTAGCAGCCCGTTGGTGCTAGTATGGAGTCAGGGGATGGATGAAGTGGAGAGCCCCGTTTGGAGTGAGGCTGCAAAGGGCATGCCAAGGGAGGTGTTCTGCTGTGCCAAGACTCGTGCTGCGCACACTTTGTGCTTGGAGTGAGAAACTGGTTCCTTGGTGTTTTCTGCGAAACGCTTTAGCAGCCCGTTGGTGCTAGTATGGAGTCAGGGGATGGATGAAGCGGAGAGCCCCGTTTGGAGTGAGGCTGCAAAGGGCATGCCAAAGGAAGTGTTCTGCTGTGCCAAGACTCGTGCTGCGCACGCTTTGTGGTTGGAGTGAGAAACAGGTTCATTGGTGTTTTCTGCGAAACTCTTTAGCAGCCCGTTGGTGCTAGTATGGAGTCAGGGGATGGATGAAGCGGAGAGCCCCGTTTGGAGTGAGGCTGCAAAGGGCATGCCAAAGGAAGTGTTCTGCTGTGCCAAGACTCGTGCTGCGCACGCTTCGTGGTTGGAGTGAGAAACAGGTTCCTTGGTGTGTTCTGCAAAACGCTTTAGCAGCCCGTTGGTGCTAGTATGGAGTCAGGGGATGGATGAAGCGGAGAGCCCCGTTTGGAGTGAGGCTGCAAAGGGCATGCCAAGGGAAGTGTTCTGCTGTGCCAAGACTCGTGCTGCGCACGCTTTGTGGTTGGAGTGAGAAACAGGTTTGTTGGTGTTTTCTGCGAAACGCTTTAGCAGCCCGTTGGTGCTAGTATGGAGTCAGGGGATGGATGAAGCGGAGAGCCCCGTTTGGAGTGAGGCTGCAAAGGGCATGCCAAAGGAAGTGTTCTGCTGTGCCAAGACTCGTGCTGCGCACGCTTTGTGGTTGGAGTGAGGAACAGGTTCCTTGGTGTGTTCTGCAAAACGCTTTAGCAGCCCGTTGGTGCTAGTATGGAGTCAGGGGATGGATGAAGCGGAGAGCCCCGTTTGGAGTGAGGCTGCAAAGGGCATGCCAAGGGAAGTGTTCTGCTGTGCCAAGACTCTTGCTTCATACGCTTTGTGGTTGGAGTGAGAAACAGGTTCCTTGGTGTTTTCTGCGAAACGCTTGAGCAGGCCGTTGGTGCTAGTATGGAGTTAGGGGATGGATGAAGCAGAGAGCCCCGTTTGGAGTGAGGCTGCAAAGGGCATGCTAAGAGAAGTGTTCTGCTGTGCCAAGACTCGTTGTGCGCACATTTGTGGTTGGAGTGAGAAACAGGTTCCTTGGTGTTTTCTGCGAAACGCTTTAGCAGCCCGTTGGTGCTAGTATGGAGTCAGGGGATGGATGAAGCGGAGAGCCCCGTTTGGAGTGAGGCTGCAAAGGGCATTGCAAAGGAAGTGTTCTGCTGTGCCAAGACTCGTGCTGCGCACACTTTGTGGTTGGAGTGATAAACAGGTTCCTTGGTGTGTTCTGCAAAACGCTTTAGCAGCCCGTTGGTGCTAGTATGGAGTCAGGGGATGGATGAAGCGGAGAGCCCCATTTGGAGTGAGGCTGCAAAGGGCATGGCAAAGGAAGTGTTCTGCTGTGCCAAGACTCGTGCTGCGCACGCTTTGTGGTTGGAGTGAGAAACAGGTTCCTTGGTGTTTTCTGCGAAACGCTTTAGCAGCCCGTTGGTGCTAGTATGGAGTCAGGGGATGGATGAAGCGGAGAGCCCCGTTTGGAGTGAGGCTGCAAAGGGCATGCCAAGGGAAGTGTTCTGCTGTGCCAAGACTCGTGCTGCGCACGCTTTGTGGTTGGAGTGAGAAACAGGTTCCTTGGTGTTTTCTGCGAAACTCTTTAGCAGGCCATTGGTGCTAGTATGGAGTCAGGGGATGGATGAAGCGGAGAGCCCCGTTTGGAGTGAGGCTGCAAAGGGCATGCCAAAGGAAGTGTTCTGCTGTGCCAAGACTCGTGCTGCGCACGCTTTGTGGTTGGAGTGAGAAACACGTTCCTTGGTGTTTTCTGCGAAACTCTTTAGCAGCCCGTTGGTGCTAGTATGGAGTCAGGGGATGGATGAAGCGGAGAACCCCGTTTGGAGTGAGGCTGCAAAGGGCATGCCAAAGGAAGTGTTCTGCTGTGCCAAGACTCGTGCTGCGCACGCTTTGTGGTTGGAGTGAGAAACAGGTTCCTTGGTGTTTTCTGCAAAACGCTTTAGCAGCCCGTTGGTGCTAGTATGGAGTCAGGGGATGGATGAAGCGGAGAGCCCCGTTTGGAGTGAGGCTGCAAAGGGCATGCCAAGGGAAGTGTTCTGCTGTGCCAAGACTCGTGCTGCGCACGCTTTGTGGTTGGAGTGAGAAACAGGTTCCTTGGTGTTTTCTGCGAAACGCTTTAGCAGCCCGTTGGTGCTAGTATGGAGTCAGGGGATGGATGAAGCGGAGAGCCCCGTTTGGAGTGAGGCTGCAAAGGGCATGCCAAAGGAAGTGTTCTGCTGTGCCAAGACTCGTGCTGCGCACACTTTGTGCTTGGAGTGAGAAACTGGTTCCTTGGTGTTTTCTGCGAAACGCTTTAGCAGCCCGTTGGTGCTAGTATGGAGTCAGGGGATGGATGAAGCGGAGAGCCCCGTTTGGAGTGAGGCTGCAAAGGGCATGCCAAAGGAAGTGTTCTGCTGTGCCAAGACTCGTGCTGCGCACGCTTTGTGGTTGGAGTGAGAAACAGGTTCCTTGGTGTTTTCTGCGAAACTCTTTAGCAGCCCGTTGGTGCTAGTATGGAGTCAGGGGATGGATGAAGCGGAGAGCCCCGTTTGGAGTGAGGCTGCAAAGGGCATGCCAAAGGAAGTGTTCTGCTGTGCCAAGACTCGTGCTGCGCACGCTTCGTGGTTGGAGTGAGAAACAGGTTCCTTGGTGTGTTCTGCAAAACGCTTTAGCAGCCCGTTGGTGCTAGTATGGAGTCAGGGGATGGATGAAGCGGAGAGCCCCGTTTGGAGTGAGGCTGCAAAGGGCATGCCAAGGGAAGTGTTCTGCTGTGCCAAGACTCGTGCTGCGCACGCTTTGTGGTTGGAGTGAGAAACAGGTTTGTTGGTGTTTTCTGCGCAACGCTTTAGCAGCCCGTTGGTGCTAGTATGGAGTCAGGGGATGGATGAAGCGGAGAGCCCCGTTTGGAGTGAGGCTGCAAAGGGCATGCCAAAGGAAGTGTTCTGCTGTGCCAAGACTCGTGCTGCGCACGCTTTGTGGTTGGAGTGAGGAACAGGTTCCTTGGTGTGTTCTGCAAAACGCTTTAGCAGCCCGTTGGTGCTAGTATGGAGTCAGGGGATGGATGAAGCGGAGAGCCCCGTTTGGAGTGAGGCTGCAAAGGGCATGCCAAGGGAAGTGTTCTGCTGTGCCAAGACTCGTGCTGCGCACACTTTGTGGTTGGAGTGAGAAACAGGTTCCTTGGTGTTTTCTGCGAAACGCTTTAGCAGCCCGTTGGTGCTAGTATGGAGTCAGGGGATGGATGAAGTGGAGAGCCCCGTTTGGAGTGAGGCTGCAAAGGGCATGCCAAGGGAAGTGTTCTGCTGTGCCAAGACTCGTGCTGCGCACGCTTTGTGGTTGGAGTGAGAAACAGGTTCCTTGGTGTTTTCTGCGAAACGCTTTAGCAGGCCTTTGGTGCTAGTATGGAGTCAGGGGATGGATGAAGCGGAGAGCCCCGTTTGGAGTGAGGCTGCAAAGGGCATGCCAAGGGAGGTGTTCTGCTGTGCCAAGACTCGTGCTGCGCACACTTTGTGGTTGGAGTGAGAAACTGGTTCCTTGGTGTTTTCTGCGAAACGCTTTAGCAGCCCGTTGGTGCTAGTATGGAGTCAGGGGATGGATGAAGCGGAGAACCCCGTTTGGAGTGAGGCTGCAAAGGGCATGCCAAAGGAAGTGTTCTGCTGTGCCAAGACTCGTGCTGCGCACGCTTTGTGGTTGGAGTGAGAAACAGGTTCCTTGGTGTTTTCTGCAAAACGCTTTAGCAGCCCGTTGGTGCTAGTATGGAGTCAGGGGATGGATGAAGCGGAGAGCCCCGTTTGGAGTGAGGCTGCAAAGGGCATGCCAAGGGAAGTGTTCTGCTGTGCCAAGACTCGTGCTGCGCACGCTTTGTGGTTGGAGTGAGAAACAGGTTCCTTGGTGTTTTCTGCGAAACGCTTTAGCAGCCCGTTGGTGCTAGTATGGAGTCAGGGGATGGATGAAGCGGAGAGCCCCGTTTGGAGTGAGGCTGCAAAGGGCATGCCAAAGGAAGTGTTCTGCTGTGCCAAGACTCGTGCTGCGCACACTTTGTGGTTGGAGTGAGAAACAGGTTCCTTGGTGTTTTCTGCGAAACGCTTTAGCAGCCCGTTGGTGCTAGTATGGAGTCAGGGGATGGATGAAGTGGAGAGCCCCGTTTGGAGTGAGGCTGCAAAGGGCATGCCAAGGGAGGTGTTCTGCTGTGCCAAGACTCGTGCTGCGCACACTTTGTGCTTGGAGTGAGAAACTGGTTCCTTGGTGTTTTCTGCGAAACGCTTTAGCAGCCCGTTGGTGCTAGTATGGAGTCAGGGGATGGATGAAGCGGAGAGCCCCGTTTGGAGTGAGGCTGCAAAGGGCATGCCAAAGGAAGTGTTCTGCTGTGCCAAGACTCATGCTGCGCACGCTTTGTGGTTGGAGTGAGAAACAGGTTCATTGGTGTTTTCTGCGAAACTCTTTAGCAGCCCGTTGGTGCTAGTATGGAGTCAGGGGATGGATGAAGCGGAGAGCCCCGTTTGGAGTGAGGCTGCAAAGGGCATGCCAAAGGAAGTGTTCTGCTGTGCCAAGACTCGTGCTGCGCACGCTTCGTGGTTGGAGTGAGAAACAGGTTCCTTGGTGTGTTCTGCAAAACGCTTTAGCAGCCCGTTGGTGCTAGTATGGAGTCAGGGGATGGATGAAGCGGAGAGCCCCGTTTGGAGTGAGGCTGCAAAGGGCATGCCAAGGGAAGTGTTCTGCTGTGCCAAGACTCGTGCTGCGCACGCTTTGTGGTTGGAGTGAGAAACAGGTTCCTTGGTGTTTTCTGCGAAACGCTTTAGCAGCCCGTTGGTGCTAGTATGGAGTCAGGGGATGGATGAAGCGGAGAGCCCCGTTTGGAGTGAGGCTGCAAAGGGCATGCCAAAGGAAGTGTTCTGCTGTGCCAAGACTCGTGCTGCGCACGCTTTGTGGTTGGAGTGAGGAACAGGTTCCTTGGTGTGTTCTGCAAAACGCTTTAGCAGCCCGTTGGTGCTAGTATGGAGTCAGGGGATGGATGAAGCGGAGAGCCCCGTTTGGAGTGAGGCTGCAAAGGGCATGCCAAGGAAGTGTTCTGCTGGTGCCAAGACTCTTGCTTCATACGCTTTGTGGTTGGAGTGAGAAACAGGTTTGTTGGTGTTTTCTGCGAAACGCTTGAGCAGGCCGTTGGTGCTAGTATGGAGTTAGGGGATGGATGAAGCAGAGAGCCCCGTTTGGAGTGAGGCTGCAAAGGGCATGCTAAGAGAAGTGTTCTGCTGTGCCAAGACTCGTTGTGCGCACATTTGTGGTTGGAGTGAGAAACAGGTTCCTTGGTGTTTTCTGCGAAACGCTTTAGCAGCCCGTTGGTGCTAGTATGGAGTCAGGGGATGGATGAAGCGGAGAGCCCCGTTTGGAGTGAGGCTGCAAAGGGCATTGCAAAGGAAGTGTTCTGCTGTGCCAAGACTCGTGCTGCGCACACTTTGTGGTTGGAGTGAGAAACAGGTTCCTTGGTGTGTTCTGCAAAACGCTTTAGCAGCCCGTTGGTGCTAGTATGGAGTCAGGGGATGGATGAAGCGGAGAGCCCCGTTTGGAGTGAGGCTGCAAAGGGCATGCCAAAGGAAGTGTTCTGCTGTGCCAAGACTCGTGCTGCGCACACTTTGTGGTTGGAGTGAGAAACAGGTTCCTTGGTGTTTTCTGCGAAACGCTTTAGCAGCCCGTTGGTGCTAGTATGGAGTCAGGGGATGGATGAAGTGGAGAGCCCCGTTTGGAGTGAGGCTGCAAAGGGCATGCCAAGGGAGGTGTTCTGCTGTGCCAAGACTCGTGCTGCGCACACTTTGTGCTTGGAGTGAGAAACTGGTTCCTTGGTGTTTTCTGCGAAACGCTTTAGCAGCCCGTTGGTGCTAGTATGGAGTCAGGGGATGGATGAAGCGGAGAGCCCCGTTTGGAGTGAGGCTGCAAAGGGCATGCCAAAGGAAGTGTTCTGCTGTGCCAAGACTCGTGCTGCGCACGCTTTGTGGTTGGAGTGAGAAACAGGTTCATTGGTGTTTTCTGCGAAACTCTTTAGCAGCCCGTTGGTGCTAGTATGGAGTCAGGGGATGGATGAAGCGGAGAGCCCCGTTTGGAGTGAGGCTGCAAAGGGCATGCCAAAGGAAGTGTTCTGCTGTGCCAAGACTCGTGCTGCGCACGCTTCGTGGTTGGAGTGAGAAACAGGTTCCTTGGTGTGTTCTGCAAAACGCTTTAGCAGCCCGTTGGTGCTAGTATGGAGTCAGGGGATGGATGAAGCGGAGAGCCCCGTTTGGAGTGAGGCTGCAAAGGGCATGCCAAGGGAAGTGTTCTGCTGTGCCAAGACTCGTGCTGCGCACGCTTTGTGGTTGGAGTGAGAAACAGGTTCCTTGGTGTTTTCTGCGAAACGCTTTAGCAGCCCGTTGGTGCTAGTATGGAGTCAGGGGATGGATGAAGCGGAGAGCCCCGTTTGGAGTGAGGCTGCAAAGGGCATGCCAAAGGAAGTGTTCTGCTGTGCCAAGACTCGTGCTGCGCACGCTTTGTGGTTGGAGTGAGGAACAGGTTCCTTGGTGTGTTCTGCAAAACGCTTTAGCAGCCCGTTGGTGCTAGTATGGAGTCAGGGGATGGATGAAGCGGAGAGCCCCGTTTGGAGTGAGGCTGCAAAGGGCATGCCAAGGGAAGTGTTCTGCTGTGCCAAGACTCTTGCTTCATACGCTTTGTGGTTGGAGTGAGAAACAGGTTCCTTGGTGTTTTCTGCGAAACGCTTGAGCAGGCCGTTGGTGCTAGTATGGAGTTAGGGGATGGATGAAGCAGAGAGCCCCGTTTGGAGTGAGGCTGCAAAGGGCATGCTAAGAGAAGTGTTCTGCTGTGCCAAGACTCGTTGTGCGCACATTTGTGGTTGGAGTGAGAAACAGGTTCCTTGGTGTTTTCTGCGAAACGCTTTAGCAGCCCGTTGGTGCTAGTATGGAGTCAGGGGATGGATGAAGCGGAGAGCCCCGTTTGGAGTGAGGCTGCAAAGGGCATTGCAAAGGAAGTGTTCTGCTGTGCCAAGACTCGTGCTGCGCACACTTTGTGGTTGGAGTGAGAAACAGGTTCCTTGGTGTGTTCTGCAAAACGCTTTAGCAGCCCGTTGGTGCTAGTATGGAGTCAGGGGATGGATGAAGCGGAGAGCCCCATTTGGAGTGAGGCTGCAAAGGGCATGGCAAAGGAAGTGTTCTGCTGTGCCAAGACTCGTGCTGCGCACGCTTTGTGGTTGGAGTGAGAAACAGGTTCCTTGGTGTTTTCTGCGAAACGCTTTAGCAGCCCGTTGGTGCTAGTATGGAGTCAGGGGATGGATGAAGCGGAGAGCCCCGTTTGGAGTGAGGCTGCAAAGGGCATGCCAAGGGAAGTGTTCTGCTGTGCCAAGACTCGTGCTGCGCACGCTTTGTGGTTGGAGTGAGAAACAGTTTCCTTGGTGTTTTCTGCGAAACTCTTTAGCAGGCCATTGGTGCTAGTATGGAGTCAGGGGATGGATGAAGCGGAGAGCCCCGTTTGGAGTGAGGCTGCAAAGGGCATGCCAAAGGAAGTGTTCTGCTGTGCCAAGACTCGTGCTGCGCACGCTTTGTGGTTGGAGTGAGAAACACGTTCCTTGGTGTTTTCTGCGAAACTCTTTAGCAGCCCGTTGGTGCTAGTATGGAGTCAGGGGATGGATGAAGCGGAGAACCCCGTTTGGAGTGAGGCTGCAAAGGGCATGCCAAAGGAAGTGTTCTGCTGTGCCAAGACTCGTGCTGCGCACGCTTTGTGGTTGGAGTGAGAAACAGGTTCCTTGGTGTTTTCTGCAAAACGCTTTAGCAGCCCGTTGGTGCTAGTATGGAGTCAGGGGATGGATGAAGCGGAGAGCCCCGTTTGGAGTGAGGCTGCAAAGGGCATGCCAAGGGAAGTGTTCTGCTGTGCCAAGACTCGTGCTGCGCACGCTTTGTGGTTGGAGTGAGAAACAGGTTCCTTGGTGTTTTCTGCGAAACGCTTTAGCAGCCCGTTGGTGCTAGTATGGAGTCAGGGGATGGATGAAGCGGAGAGCCCCGTTTGGAGTGAGGCTGCAAAGGGCATGCCAAAGGAAGTGTTCTGCTGTGCCAAGACTCGTGCTGCGCACACTTTGTGCTTGGAGTGAGAAACTGGTTCCTTGGTGTTTTCTGCGAAACGCTTTAGCAGCCCGTTGGTGCTAGTATGGAGTCAGGGGATGGATGAAGCGGAGAGCCCCGTTTGGAGTGAGGCTGCAAAGGGCATGCCAAAGGAAGTGTTCTGCTGTGCCAAGACTCGTGCTGCGCACGCTTTGTGGTTGGAGTGAGAAACAGGTTCCTTGGTGTTTTCTGCGAAACTCTTTAGCAGCCCGTTGGTGCTAGTATGGAGTCAGGGGATGGATGAAGCGGAGAGCCCCGTTTGGAGTGAGGCTGCAAAGGGCATGCCAAAGGAAGTGTTCTGCTGTGCCAAGACTCGTGCTGCGCACGCTTCGTGGTTGGAGTGAGAAACAGGTTCCTTGGTGTGTTCTGCAAAACGCTTTAGCAGCCCGTTGGTGCTAGTATGGAGTCAGGGGATGGATGAAGCGGAGAGCCCCGTTTGGAGTGAGGCTGCAAAGGGCATGCCAAGGGAAGTGTTCTGCTGTGCCAAGACTCGTGCTGCGCACGCTTTGTGGTTGGAGTGAGAAACAGGTTTGTTGGTGTTTTCTGCGCAACGCTTTAGCAGCCCGTTGGTGCTAGTATGGAGTCAGGGGATGGATGAAGCGGAGAGCCCCGTTTGGAGTGAGGCTGCAAAGGGCATGCCAAAGGAAGTGTTCTGCTGTGCCAAGACTCGTGCTGCGCACGCTTTGTGGTTGGAGTGAGGAACAGGTTCCTTGGTGTGTTCTGCAAAACGCTTTAGCAGCCCGTTGGTGCTAGTATGGAGTCAGGGGATGGATGAAGCGGAGAGCCCCGTTTGGAGTGAGGCTGCAAAGGGCATGCCAAGGGAAGTGTTCTGCTGTGCCAAGACTCGTGCTGCGCACACTTTGTGGTTGGAGTGAGAAACAGGTTCCTTGGTGTTTTCTGCGAAACGCTTTAGCAGCCCGTTGGTGCTAGTATGGAGTCAGGGGATGGATGAAGTGGAGAGCCCCGTTTGGAGTGAGGCTGCAAAGGGCATGCCAAGGGAAGTGTTCTGCTGTGCCAAGACTCGTGCTGCGCACGCTTTGTGGTTGGAGTGAGAAACAGGTTCCTTGGTGTTTTCTGCGAAACGCTTTAGCAGGCCTTTGGTGCTAGTATGGAGTCAGGGGATGGATGAAGCGGAGAGCCCCGTTTGGAGTGAGGCTGCAAAGGGCATGCCAAGGGAGGTGTTCTGCTGTGCCAAGACTCGTGCTGCGCACACTTTGTGGTTGGAGTGAGAAACTGGTTCCTTGGTGTTTTCTGCGAAACGCTTTAGCAGCCCGTTGGTGCTAGTATGGAGTCAGGGGATGGATGAAGCGGAGAGCCCCGTTTGGAGTGAGGCTGCAAAGGGCATGCCAAAGGAAGTGTTCTGCTGTGCCAAGACTCGTGCTGCGCACACTTTGTGGTTGGAGTGAGAAACAGGTTTGTTGGTGTGTTCTGCAAAACACTTTAGCAGCCCGTTGGTGCTAGTATGGAGTCAGGGGATGGATGAAGCGGAGAGCCCCATTTGGAGTGAGGCTGCAAAGGGCATGCCAAAGGAAGTGTTCTGCTGTGCCAAGACTCGTGCTGCGCACACTTTGTGGTTGGAGTGAGAAACAGGTTCCTTGGTGTTTTCTGCGAAACGCTTTAGCAGCCCGTTGGTCCTAGTATGGAGTCAGGGGATGGATGAAGCGGAGAGCCCCGTTTGGAGTGAGGCTGCAAAGGGCATGCCAAGGGAAGTGTTCTGCTGTGCCAAGACTCGTGCTGCGCACGCTTTGTGGTTGGAGTGAGAAACAGGTTCCTTGGTGTTTTCTGCGAAACTCTTTAGCAGGCCGTTGGTGCTAGTATGGAGTCAGGGGATGGATGAAGCGGAGAGCCCCGTTTGGAGTGAGGCTGCAAAGGGCATGCCAAGGGAAGTGTTCTGCTGTGCCAAGACTAATGCTATGCACGCTTTGTGGTTGGAGTGAGAAACAGGTTCCTTGGTGTTTTCTGCGAAACGCTTTAGCAGGCCTTTGGTGCTAGTATGGAGTCAGGGGATGGATGAAGCGGAGAGCCCCGTTTGGAGTGAGGCTGCAAAGGGCATGCCAAGGGAAGTGTTCTGCTGTGCCAAGACTCGTGCTGCGCACACTTTGTGGTTGGAGTGAGAAACTGGTTCCTTGGTGTTTTCTGCGAAACGCTTTAGCAGCCCGTTGGTGCTAGTATGGAGTCAGGGGATGGATGAAGCGGAGAGCCCCGTTTGGAGTGAGGCTGCAAAGGGCATGCCAAAGGAAGTGTTCTGCTGTGCCAAGACTCGTGCTGCGCACACTTTGTGGTTGGAGTGAGAAACAGGTTCCTTGGTGTGTTCTGCAAAACGCTTTAGCAGCCCATTGGTGCTAGTATGGAGTCAGGGGCTGGATGAAGCGGAGAGCCCCATTTGGAGTGAGGCTGCAAAGGGCATGCCAAAGGAAGTGTTCTGCTGTGCCAAGACTCGTGCTTCACACGCTTTGTGGTTGGAGTGAGAAACAGGTTCCTTGGTGTTTTCTGCGAAACGCTTTAGCAGCCCGTTGGTGCTAGTATGGAGTCAGGGGATGGATGAAACGGAGAGCCCCGTTTGGAGTGAGGCTGCAAAGGGCATGCCAAAGGAAGTGTTCTGCTGTGCCAAGACTCGTGCTGCGCACGCTTTGTGGTTGGAGTGAGAAACAGTTTCCTTGGTGTTTTCTGCGAAACTCTTTAGCAGGCCGTTGGTGCTAGTATGGAGTCAGGGGATGGATGAAGCGGAGAGCCCCGTTTGGAGTGAGGCTGCAAAGGGCATGCCAAGGGAAGTGTTCTGCTGTGCCAAGACTCGTGCTGCGCACGCTTTGTGGTTGGAGTGAGAAACAGGTTCCTTGGTGTTTTCTGCGAAACGCTTTAGCAGCCCGTTGGTCCTAGTATGGAGTCAGGGGATGGATGAAGCGGAGAGCCCCGTTTGGAGTGAGGCTGCAAAGGGCATGCCAAGGGAAGTGTTCTGCTGTGCCAAGACTCGTGCTGCGCACGCTTTGTGGTTGGAGTGAGAAACAGGTTCCTTGGTGTTTTCTGCGAAACGCTTTAGCCGGCCGTTGGTGCTAGTATGGAGTCAGGGGATGGATGAAGCGGAGAGCCCCGTTTGGAGTGAGGCTGCAAAGGGCATGCCAAAGGAAGTGTTCTGCTGTGCCAAGACTCGTGCTGCGCACGCTTTGTGGTTGGAGTGAGAAACAGGTTCCTTGGTGTTTTCTGCGAAACGCTTTAGCAGCCCGTTGGTGCTAGTATGGAGTCAGGGGATGGATGAAGCGGAGAGCCCCGTTTGGAGTGAGGCTGCAAAGGGCATGCCAAGGGAAGTGTTCTGCTGTGCCAAGACTCGTGCTGCGCATGCTTTGTGGTTGGAGTGAGAAACAGGTTTGTTGGTGTTTTCTGTGAAACGCTTGAGCAGGCCGTTGGTGCTAGTATGGAGTTAGGGGATGGATGAAGCGGAGAGCCCCGTTTGGAGTGAGGCCGCAAAGGGCATGCCAAGGGAAGTGTTCTGCTGTGCCAAGACTCGTGCTGCACACGCTTTGTGGTTGGAGTGAGAAACAGGTTCCTTGGTCTTTTCTGCGAAACGCTTTAGCAGGCCGTTGGTGCTAGTATGGAGTCAGGGGATGGATGAAGCGGAGAGCCCCGTTTGGAGTGAGGCTGCAAAGGGCATGCCAAAGGAAGTGTTCTGCTGTGCCAAGACTCGTGCTGCGCACGCTTTGTGCTTGGAGTGAGAAACAGGTTCCTTGGTGTTTTCTGCGAAACGCTTTAGCAGCCCGTTGGTGCTAGTATGGAGTCAGGGGATGGATGAAGCGGAGAGCCCCGTTTGGAGTGAGGCTGCAAAGGGCATGCCAAAGGAAGTGTTCTGCTGTGCCAAGACTCATGCTGCACACGCTTTGTGGTTGGAGTGAGAAACAGGTTCCTTGGTGTTTTCTGCGAAACGCTTTAGCAGCCCGTTGGTGCTAGTATGGAGTCAGGGGATGGATGAAGCGGAGAGCCCCGTTTGGAGTGAGGCTTCAAAGGGCATGCCAAAGGAAGTGTTCTGCTGTGCCAAGACTCGTGCTGCGCACGCTTTGTGGTTGGAGTGAGAAACAGGTTCCTTGGTGTGTTCTGCGAAACGCTTTAGCAGCCCGTTGGTGCTAGTATGGAGTCAGGGGATGGATGAAGCGGAGAGCCCCGTTTGGAGTGAGGCTGCAAAGGGCATGCCAAAGGAAGTGTTCTGCTGTGCCAAGACTCGTGCTGCGCACGCTTTGTGGTTGGAGTGAGAAACAGGTTCCTTGGTGTGTTCTGCAAAACGCTTTAGCAGCCCGTTGGTGCTAGTATGGAGTCAGGGGATGGATGAAGCGGAGAACCCCGTTTGGAGTGAGGCTGCAAAGGGCATGCCAAAGGAAGTGTTCTGCTGTGCCAAGACTCGTGCTGCGCACGCTTTGTGGTTGGAGTGAGAAACAGGTTCCTTGGTGTTTTCTGCGAAACGCTTTAGCAGCCCGTTGGTGCTAGTATGGAGTCAGGGGATGGATGAAGCGGAGAGCCCCGTTTGGAGTGAGGCTGCAAAGGGCATGCCAAGGGAAGTGTTCTGCTGTGCCAAGACTCGTGCTGCGCACGCTTTGTGCTTGGAGTGAGAAACAGGTTCCTTGGTGTTTTCTGCGAAACGCTTTAGCAGGCCGTTGGTGCTAGTATGGAGTCAGGGGATGGATGAAGCGGAGAGCCCCGTTTGGAGTGAGGCTGCAAAGGGCATGCCAAAGGAAGTGTTCTGCTGTGCCAAGACTAATGCTACGCACGCTTTGTGGTTGGAGTGAGAAACAGGTATGTTGGTGTTTTCTGCGAAACGCTTGAGCAGGCCGTTGGTGCTAGTATGGAGTTAGGGGATGGATGAAGTGGAGAGCCCCGTTTGGAGTGCGGCTGCAAAGGGCATGCCAAAGGAAGTGTTCTGCTGTGCCAAGACTCGTGCTGCGCACGCTTTGTGGTTGGAGTGAGAAACAGGTTCCTTGGTGTTTTCTGCGAAACTCTTTAGCAGCCCGTTGGTGCTAGTATGGAGTCAGGGGATGGATGAAGCGGAGAGCCCCGTTTGGAGTGAGGCTGCAAAGGGCATGCCAAAGGAAGTGTTCTGCTGTGCCAAGACTCGTGCTGCGCACGCTTTGTGGTTGGAGTGAGAAACAGGTTCCTTGGTGTGTTCTGCAAAACGCTTTAGCAGCCCGTTGGTGCTAGTATGGAGTCAGGGGATGGATGAAGCGGAGAGCCCCGTTTGGAGTGAGGCTGCAAAGGGCATGCCAAGGGAAGTGTTCTGCTGTGCCAAGACTCGTGCTGCGCACACTTTGTGGTTGGAGTGAGAAACTGGTTCCTTGGTGTTTTCTGCGAAACGCTTTAGCAGGCCGTTGGTGCTAGTATGGAGTCAGGGGATGGATGAAGCGGAGAGCCCCGTTTGGAGTGAGGCTGCAAAGGGCATGCCAAAGGAAGTGTTCTGCTGTGCCAAGACTCGTGCTGCGCACACTTTGTGGTTGGAGTGAGAAACAGGTTCCTTGGTGTGTTCTGCAAAACACTTTAGCAGCCCGTTGGTGCTAGTATGGAGTCAGGGGATGGATGAAGCGGAGAGCCCCATTTGGAGTGAGGCTGCAAAGGGCATGCCAAAGGAAGTGTTCTGCTGTGCCAAGACTCATGCTGCACACGCTTTGTGGTTGGAGTGAGAAACAGGTTCCTTGGTGTTTTCTGCGAAACGCTTTAGCAGCCCGTTGGTGCTAGTATGGAGTCAGGGGATGGATGAAGCGGAGAGCCCCGTTTGGAGTGAGGCTTCAAAGGGCATGCCAAAGGAAGTGTTCTGCTGTGCCAAGACTCGTGCTGCGCACGCTTTGTGGTTGGAGTGAGAAACAGGTTCCTTGGTGTGTTCTGCAAAACGCTTTAGCAGCCCGTTGGTGCTAGTATGGAGTCAGGGGCTGGATGAAGCGGAGAGCCCCATTTGGAGTGAGGCTGCAAAGGGCAGGCCAAAGGAAGTGTTCTGCTGTGCCAAGACTCGTGCTGCACACGCTTTGTGGTTGGAGTGAGAAACAGGTTCCTTGGTGTTTTCTGCGAAACGCTTTAGCAGGCCGTTGGTGCTAGTATGGAGTCAGGGGATGGATGAAGCGGAGAGCCCCGTTTGGAGTGAGGCTGCAAAGGGCATGCCAAAGGAAGTGTTCTGCTGTGCCAAGACTAATGCTACGCACGCTTTGTGGTTGGAGTGAGAAACAGGTATGTTGGTGTTTTCTGCGAAACGCTTGAGCAGGCCGTTGGTGCTAGTATGGAGTTAGGGGATGGATGAAGTGGAGAGCCCCGTTTGGAGTGCGGCTGCAAAGGGCATGCCAAAGGAAGTGTTCTGCTGTGCCAAGACTCGTGCTGCGCACGCTTTGTGGTTGGAGTGAGAAACAGGTTCCTTGGTGTTTTCTGCGAAACTCTTTAGCAGCCCGTTGGTGCTAGTATGGAGTCAGGGGATGGATGAAGCGGAGAGCCCCGTTTGGAGTGAGGCTGCAAAGGGCATGCCAAAGGAAGTGTTCTGCTGTGCCAAGACTCGTGCTGCGCACGCTTTGTGGTTGGAGTGAGAAACAGGTTCCTTGGTGTGTTCTGCAAAACGCTTTAGCAGCCCGTTGGTGCTAGTATGGAGTCAGGGGATGGATGAAGCGGAGAGCCCCGTTTGGAGTGCGGCTGCAAAGGGCATGCCAAGGGAAGTGTTCTGCTGTGCCAAGACTCGTGCTGCGCACACTTTGTGGTTGGAGTGAGAAACAGGTTTGTTGGTGTTTTCTGCGAAACGCTTTAGCAGGCCGTTGGTGCTAGTATGGAGTCAGGGGATGGATGAAGCGGAGAGCCCCGTTTGGAGTGAGGCTGCAAAGGGCATGCCAAAGGAAGTGTTCTGCTGTGCCAAGACTCGTGCTGCGCACACTTTGTGGTTGGAGTGAGAAACAGGTTCCTTGGTGTGTTCTGCAAAACACTTTAGCAGCCCGTTGGTGCTAGTATGGAGTCAGGGGATGGATGAAGCGGAGAGCCCCATTTGGAGTGAGGCTGCAAAGGGCATGCCAAAGGAAGTGTTCTGCTGTGCCAAGACTCGTGCTTCACACGCTTTGTGGTTGGAGTGAGAAACAGGTTCCTTGGTGTTTTCTGCGAAACGCTTTAGCAGCCCGTTGGTCCTAGTATGGAGTCAGGGGATGGATGAAGCGGAGAGCCCCGTTTGGAGTGAGGCTGCAAAGGGCATGCCAAGGGAAGTGTTCTGCTGTGCCAAGACTCGTGCTGCGCACGCTTTGTGGTTGGAGTGAGAAACAGTTTCCTTGGTGTTTTCTGCGAAACTCTTTAGCAGGCCGTTGGTGCTAGTATGGAGTCAGGGGATGGATGAAGCGGAGAGCCCCGTTTGGAGTGAGGCTGCAAAGGGCATGCCAAGGGAAGTGTTCTGCTGTGCCAAGACTCGTGCTGCGCACGCTTTGTGGTTGGAGTGAGAAACAGGTTCCTTGGTGTTTTCTGCGAAACGCTTTAGCAGCCCGTTGGTGCTAGTATGGAGTCAGGGGATGGATGAAGCGGAGAGCCCCGTTTGGAGTGAGGCTGCAAAGGGCATGCCAAGGGAAGTGTTCTGCTGTGCCAAGACTCGTGCTGCGCACACTTTGTGGTTGGAGTGAGAAACTGGTTCCTTGGTGTTTTCTGCGAAACGCTTTAGCAGCCCGTTGGTGCTAGTATGGAGTCAGGGGATGGATGAAGTGGAGAGCCCCGTTTGGAGTGAGGCTGCAAAGGGCATGCCAAGGGAAGTGTTCTGCTGTGCCAAGACTCGTGCTGCGCACGCTTTGTGCTTGGAGTGAGAAACAGGTTCCTTGGTGTTTTCTGCGAAACGCTTTAGCAGGCCGTTGGTGTTAGTATGGAGTCAGGGGATGGATGAAGCGGAGAGCCCCGTTTGGAATGAGGCTGCAAAGGGCATGCCAAGGGAAGTGTTCTGCTGTGCCAAGACTCGTGCTGCGCACACTTTGTGGTTGGAGTGAGAAACAGGTTCCTTGGTGTTTTCTGCGAAACGCTTTAGCAGGCCGTTGGTGCTAGTATGGAGTCAGGGGATGGATGAAGCGGAGAGCCCCGTTTGGAGTGAGGCTGCAAAGGGCATGCCAAAGGAAGTGTTCTGCTGTGCCAAGACTCGTGCTGCGCACACTTTGTGGTTGGAGTGAGAAACAGGTTCCTTGGTGTGTTCTGCAAAACGCTTTAGCAGCCCGTTGGTGCTAGTATGGAGTCAGGGGATGGATGAAGCGGAGAGCCCCATTTGGAGTGAGGCTGCAAAGGGCATGCCAAAGGAAGTGTTCTGCTGTGCCAAGACTCGTGCTTCACACGCTTTGTGGTTGGAGTGAGAAACAGGTTCCTTGGTGTTTTCTGCGAAACGCTTTAGCACCCCGTTGGTGCTAGTATGGAGTCAGGGGATGGATGAAGCGGAGAGCCCCGTTTGGAGTGAGGCTGCAAAGGGCATGCCAAGGGAAGTGTTCTGCTGTGCCAAGACTCGTGCTGCGCACGCTTTGTGGTTGGAGTGAGAAACAGGTTCCTTGGTGTTTTCTGCGAAACGCTTTAGCAGGCCTTTGGTGCTAGTATGGAGTCAGGGGATGGATGAAGCGGAGAGCCCCGTTTGGAGTGAGGCTGCAAAGGGCATGCCAAGGGAAGTGTTCTGCTGTGCCAAGACTCGTGCTGCGCACACTTTGTGGTTGGAGTGAGAAACTGGTTCCTTGGTGTTTTCTGCGAAACGCTTTAGCAGGCCGTTGGTGCTAGTATGGAGTCAGGGGATGGATGAAGCGGAGAGCCCCGTTTGGAGTGAGGCTGCAAAGGGCATGCCAAAGGAAGTGTTCTGCTGTGCCAAGACTCGTGCTGCGCACACTTTGTGGTTGGAGTGAGAAACAGGTTCCTTGGTGTGTTCTGCAAAACACTTTAGCAGCCCGTTGGTGCTAGTATGGAGTCAGGGGATGGATGAAGCGGAGAGCCCCATTTGGAGTGAGGCTGCAAAGGGCATGCCAAAGGAAGTGTTCTGCTGTGCCAAGACTCGTGCTTCACACGCTTTGTGGTTGGAGTGAGAAACAGGTTCCTTGGTGTGTTCTGCAAAACGCTTTAGCAGCCCGTTGGTGCTAGTATGGAGTCAGGGGCTGGATGAAGCGGAGAGCCCCATTTGGAGTGAGGCTGCAAAGGGCATGCCAAAGGAAGTGTTCTGCTGTGCCAAGACTCGTGCTGCACACGCTTTGTGGTTGGAGTGAGAAACAGGTTCCTTGGTGTTTTCTGCGAAACGCTTTAGCAGCCCGTTGGTGCTAGTATGGAGTCAGGGGATGGATGAAGCGGAGAGCCCCGTTTGGAGTGAGGCTGCAAAGGGCATGCCAAGGGAAGTGTTCTGCTGTGCCAAGACTCGTGCTGCGCACGCTTTGTGGTTGGAGTGAGAAATAGGTTCCTTGGTGTTTTCTGCGAAACGCTTTAGCAGCCCGTTGGTGCTAGTATGGAGTCAGGGGATGGATGAAGCGGAGAGCCCCGTTTGGAGTGAGGCTGCAAAGGGCATGCCAAAGGAAGTGTTCTGCTGTGCCAAGACTTGTGCTGCGCACGCTTTGTGGTTGGAGTGAGAAACAGTTTCCTTGGTGTTTTCTGCGAAACGCTTTAGCAGCCCGTTGGTGCTAGTATGGAGTCAGGGGATGGATGAAGCGGAGAGCCCCGTTTGGAGTGAGGCTGCAAAGGGCATGCCAAGGGAAGTGTTCTGCTGTGCCAAGACTCGTGCTGCGCACGCTTTGTGGTTGGAGTGAGAAACAGTTTCCTTGGTGTTTTCTGCGAAACTCTTTAGCAGGCCGTTGGTGCTAGTATGGAGTCAGGGGATGGATGAAGCGGAGAGCCCCGTTTGGAGTGAGGCTGCAAAGGGCATGCCAAGGGAAGTGTTCTGCTGTGCCAAGACTCGTGCTGCGCACGCTTTGTGGTTGGAGTGAGAAACAGGTTCCTTGGTGTTTTCTGCGAAACGCTTTAGCAGGCCTTTGGTGCTAGTATGGAGTCAGGGGATGGATGAAGCGGAGAGCCCCGTTTGGAGTGAGGCTGCAAAGGGCATGCCAAGGGAAGTGTTCTGCTGTGCCAAGACTCGTGCTGCGCACACTTTGTGGTTGGAGTGAGAAACAGGTTCCTTGGTGTTTTCTGCGAAACTCTTTAGCAGCCCGTTGGTGCTAGTATGGAGTCAGGGGATGGATGAAGCGGAGAGCCCCGTTTGGAGTGAGGCTGCAAAGGGCATGCCAAGGGAAGTGTTCTGCTGTGCCAAGACTCGTGCTGCGCACGCTTTGTGCTTGGAGTGAGAAACAGGTTCCTTGGTGTTTTCTGCGAAACGCTTTAGCAGGCCGTTGGTGTTAGTATGGAGTCAGGGGATGGATGAAGCGGAGAGCCCCGTTTGGAATGAGGCTGCAAAGGGCATGCCAAGGGAAGTGTTCTGCTGTGCCAAGACTCGTGCTGCGCACACTTTGTGGTTGGAGTGAGAAACTGGTTCCTTGGTGTTTTCTGCGAAACGCTTTAGCAGGCCGTTGGTGCTAGTATGGAGTCAGGGGATGGATGAAGCGGAGAGCCCCGTTTGGAGTGAGGCTGCAAAGGGCATGCCAAAGGAAGTGTTCTGCTGTGCCAAGACTCGTGCTGCGCACACTTTGTGGTTGGAGTGAGAAACAGGTTCCTTGGTGTGTTCTGCAAAACGCTTTAGCAGCCCGTTGGTGCTAGTATGGAGTCAGGGGATGGATGAAGCGGAGAGCCCCATTTGGAGTGAGGCTGCAAAGGGCATGCCAAAGGAAGTGTTCTGCTGTGCCAAGACTCGTGCTTCACACGCTTTGTGGTTGGAGTGAGAAACAGGTTCCTTGGTGTGTTCTGCAAAACGCTTTAGCAGCCCGTTGGTGCTAGTATGGAGTCAGGGGCTGGATGAAGCGGAGAGCCCCATTTGGACTGAGGCTGCAAAGGGCATGCCAAAGGAAGTGTTCTGCTGTGCCAAGACTCGTGCTGCACACGCTTTGTGGTTGGAGTGAGAAACAGGTTCCTTGGTGTTTTCTGCGAAACGCTTTAGCAGCCCGTTGGTGCTAGTATGGAGTCAGGGGATGGATGAAGCGGAGAGCCCCGTTTGGAGTGAGGCTGCAAAGGGCATGCCAAGGGAAGTGTTCTGCTGTGCCAAGACTCGTGCTGCGCACGCTTTGTGCTTGGAGTGAGAAACAGGTTCCTTGGTGTTTTCTGCGAAACGCTTTAGCAGGCCTTTGGTGCTAGTATGGAGTCAGGGGATGGATGAAGCGGAGAGCCCCGTTTGGAGTGAGGCTGCAAAGGGCATGCCAAGGGAAGTGTTCTGCTGTGCCAAGACTCGTGCTGCGCACACTTTGTGGTTGGAGTGAGAAACTGGTTCCTTGGTGTTTTCTGCGAAACGCTTTAGCAGGCCGTTGGTGCTAGTATGGAGTCAGGGGATGGATGAAGCGGAGAGCCCCGTTTGGAGTGAGGCTGCAAAGGGCATGCCAAAGGAAGTGTTCTGCTGTGCCAAGACTCGTGCTGCGCACACTTTGTGGTTGGAGTGAGAAACAGGTTCCTTGGTGTGTTCTGCAAAACACTTTAGCAGCCCGTTGGTGCTAGTATGGAGTCAGGGGATGGATGAAGCGGAGAGCCCCATTTGGAGTGAGGCTGCAAAGGGCATGCCAAAGGAAGTGTTCTGCTGTGCCAAGACTCGTGCTTCACACGCTTTGTGGTTGGAGTGAGAAACAGGTTCCTTGGTGTGTTCTGCAAAACGCTTTAGCAGCCCGTTGGTGCTAGTATGGAGTCAGGGGCTGGATGAAGCGGAGAGCCCCATTTGGAGTGAGGCTGCAAAGGGCATGCCAAAGGAAGTGTTCTGCTGTGCCAAGACTCGTGCTGCACACGCTTTGTGGTTGGAGTGAGAAACAGGTTCCTTGGTGTTTTCTGCGAAACGCTTTAGCAGCCCGTTGGTGCTAGTATGGAGTCAGGGGATGGATGAAGCGGAGAGCCCCGTTTGGAGTGAGGCTGCAAAGGGCATGCCAAGGGAAGTGTTCTGCTGTGCCAAGACTCGTGCTGCGCACGCTTTGTGGTTGGAGTGAGAAATAGGTTCCTTGGTGTTTTCTGCGAAACGCTTTAGCAGCCCGTTGGTGCTAGTATGGAGTCAGGGGATGGATGAAGCGGAGAGCCCCGTTTGGAGTGAGGCTGCAAAGGGCATGCCAAAGGAAGTGTTCTGCTGTGCCAAGACTTGTGCTGCGCACGCTTTGTGGTTGGAGTGAGAAACAGTTTCCTTGGTGTTTTCTGCGAAACGCTTTAGCAGCCCGTTGGTGCTAGTATGGAGTCAGGGGATGGATGAAGCGGAGAGCCCCGTTTGGAGTGAGGCTGCAAAGGGCATGCCAAGGGAAGTGTTCTGCTGTGCCAAGACTCGTGCTGCGCACGCTTTGTGGTTGGAGTGAGAAATAGGTTCCTTGGTGTTTTCTGCGAAACGCTTTAGCAGCCCGTTGGTGCTAGTATGGAGTCAGGGGATGGATGAAGCGGAGAGCCCCGTTTGGAGTGAGGCTGCAAAGGGCATGCCAAAGGAAGTGTTCTGCTGTGCCAAGACTAATGCTATGCACGCTTTGTGGTTGGAGTGAGAAACAGGTTTGTTGGTGTTTTCTGCGAAACGCTTGAGCAGGCCGTTGGTGCTAGTATGGAGTCAGGGGATGGATGAAGCGGAGAGCCCCGTTTGGAGTGAGGCTGCAAAGGGCATGCCAAGGGAAGTGTTCTGCTGTGCCAAGACTCGTGCTGCGCACACTTTGTGGTTGGAGTGAGAAACTGGTTCCTTGGTGTTTTCTGCGAAACGCTTTAGCAGGCCGTTGGTGCTAGTATGGAGTCAGGGGATGGATGAAGCGGAGAGCCCCGTTTGGAGTGAGGCTGCAAAGGGCATGCCAAAGGAAGTGTTCTGCTGTGCCAAGACTCGTGCTGCGCACACTTTGTGGTTGGAGTGAGAAACAGGTTCCTTGGTGTGTTCTGCAAAACACTTTAGCAGCCCGTTGGTGCTAGTATGGAGTCAGGGGATGGATGAAGCGGAGAGCCCCATTTGGAGTGAGGCTGCAAAGGGCATGCCAAAGGAAGTGTTCTGCTGTGCCAAGACTCGTGCTTCACACGCTTTGTGGTTGGAGTGAGAAACAGGTTCCTTGGTGTTTTCTGCGAAACGCTTTAGCAGCCCGTTGGTCCTAGTATGGAGTCAGGGGATGGATGAAGCGGAGAGCCCCGTTTGGAGTGAGGCTGCAAAGGGCATGCCAAGGGAAGTGTTCTGCTGTGCCAAGACTCGTGCTGCGCACGCTTTGTGGTTGGAGTGAGAAACAGTTTCCTTGGTGTTTTCTGCGAAACTCTTTAGCAGGCCGTTGGTGCTAGTATGGAGTCAGGGGATGGATGAAGCGGAGAGCCCCGTTTGGAGTGAGGCTGCAAAGGGCATGCCAAGGGAAGTGTTCTGCTGTGCCAAGACTCGTGCTGCGCACGCTTTGTGGTTGGAGTGAGAAACAGGTTCCTTGGTGTTTTCTGCGAAACGCTTTAGCAGGCCTTTGGTGCTAGTATGGAGTCAGGGGATGGATGAAGCGGAGAGCCCCGTTTGGAGTGAGGCTGCAAAGGGCATGCCAAGGGAAGTGTTCTGCTGTGCCAAGACTCGTGCTGCGCACACTTTGTGGTTGGAGTGAGAAACAGGTTCCTTGGTGTTTTCTGCGAAACTCTTTAGCAGCCCGTTGGTGCTAGTATGGAGTCAGGGGATGGATGAAGCGGAGAGCCCCGTTTGGAGTGAGGCTGCAAAGGGCATGCCAAGGGAAGTGTTCTGCTGTGCCAAGACTCGTGCTGCGCACGCTTTGTGCTTGGAGTGAGAAACAGGTTCCTTGGTGTTTTCTGCGAAACGCTTTAGCAGGCCGTTGGTGTTAGTATGGAGTCAGGGGATGGATGAAGCGGAGAGCCCCGTTTGGAATGAGGCTGCAAAGGGCATGCCAAGGGAAGTGTTCTGCTGTGCCAAGACTCATGCTGCGCACGCTTTGTGCTTGGAGTGAGAAACAGGTTCCTTGGTGTTTTCTGCGAAACGCCTTAGCAGCCCGTTGGTGCTAGTATGGAGTTAGGGGATGGATGAAGCGGAGAGCCCCGTTTGGAGTGAGGCTGCAAAGGGCATGCCAAGGGAGGTGTTCTGCTGTGCCAAGACTCGTGCTGCGCACACTTTGTGGTTGGAGTGAGAAACTGGTTCCTTGGTGTTTTCTGCGAAACGCTTTAGCAGCCCGTTGGTGCTAGTATGGAGTCAGGGGATGGATGAAGCGGAGAGCCCCGTTTGGAGTGAGGCTGCAAAGGGCATGCCAAAGGAAGTGTTCTGCTGTGCCAAGACTCGTGCTGCGCACACTTTGTGGTTGGAGTGAGAAACAGGTTCCTTGGTGTGTTCTGCAAAACGCTTTAGCAGCCCGTTGGTGCTAGTATGGAGTCAGGGGCTGGATGAAGCGGAGAGCCCCATTTGGAGTGAGGCTGCAAAGGGCATGCCAACGGAAGTGTTCTGCTGTGCCAAGACTCGTGCTTCACACGCTTTGTGGTTGGAGTGAGAAACAGGTTCCTTGGTGTTTTCTGCGAAACGCTTTAGCAGCCCGTTGGTCCTAGTATGGAGTCAGGGGATGGATGAAGCGGAGAGCCCCGTTTGGAGTGAGGCTGCAAAGGGCATGCCAAGGGAAGTGTTCTGCTGTGCCAAGACTCGTGCTGCGCACGCTTTGTGGTTGGAGTGAGAAACAGTTTCCTTGGTGTTTTCTGCGAAACTCTTTAGCAGGCCGTTGGTGCTAGTATGGAGTCAGGGGATGGATGAAGCGGAGAGCCCCGTTTGGAGTGAGGCTGCAAAGGGCATGCCAAGGGAAGTGTTCTGCTGTGCCAAGACTAATGCTATGCACGCTTTGTGGTTGGAGTGAGAAACAGGTTCCTTGGTGTTTTCTGCGAAACGCTTTAGCAGGCCTTTGGTGCTAGTATGGAGTCAGGGGCTGGATGAAGCGGAGAGCCCCGTTTGGAGTGAGGCTGCAAAGGGCATGCCAAGGGAAGTGTTCTGCTGTGCCAAGACTCGTGCTGCGCACACTTTGTGGTTGGAGTGAGAAACTGGTTCCTTGGTGTTTTCTGCGAAACGCTTTAGCAGCCCGTTGGTGCTAGTATGGAGTCAGGGGATGGATGAAGCGGAGAGCCCCGTTTGGAGTGAGGCTGCAAAGGGCATGCCAAAGGAAGTGTTCTGCTGTGCCAAGACTCGTGCTGCGCACACTTTGTGGTTGGAGTGAGAAACAGGTTCCTTGGTGTGTTCTGCAAAACGCTTTAGCAGCCCATTAGTGTTAGTATGGAGTCAGGGGCTGGATGAAGCGGAGAGCCCCATTTGGAGTGAGGCTGCAAAGGGCATGCCAAGGGAAGTGTTCTGCTGTGCCAAGACTCCTGCTTCACACGCTTTGTGGTTGGAGTGAGAAACAGGTTCCTTGGTGTTTTCTGCGAAACGCTTTAGCAGCCCGTTGGTGCTAGTATGGAGTCAGGGGATGGATGAAACGGAGAGCCCCGTTTGGAGTGAGGCTGCAAAGGGCATGCCAAAGGAAGTGTTGTGCTGTGCCAAGACTCGTGCTGCGCACGCTTTGTGGTTGGAGTGAGAAACAGTTTCCTTGGTGTTTTCTGCGAAACTCTTTAGCAGGCCGTTGGTGCTAGTATGGAGTCAGGGGATGGATGAAGCGGAGAGCCCCGTTTGGAGTGAGGCTGCAAAGGGCATGCCAAGGGAAGTGTTCTGCTGTGCCAAGACTCGTGCTGCGCACGCTTTGTGGTTGGAGTGAGAAACAGGTTCCTTGGTGTTTTCTGCGAAACGCTTTAGCCGGCCGTTGGTGCTAGTATGGAGTTAGGGGATGGATGAAGCGGAGAGCCCCGTTTGGAGTGAGGCTGCAAAGGGCATGCCAAAGGAAGTGTTCTGCTGTGCCAAGACTCGTGCTGCGCACGCTTTGTGGTTGGAGTGAGAAACAGGTTCCTTGGTGTTTTCTGCGAAACGCTTTAGCAGCCCGTTGGTGCTAGTATGGAGTCAGGGGATGGATGAAGCGGAGAGCCCCGTTTGGAGTGAGGCTGCAAAGGGCATGCCAAGGGAAGTGTTCTGCTGTGCCAAGACTCGTGCTGCGCATGCTTTGTGGTTGGAGTGAGAAACAGGTTTGTTGGTGTTTTCTGTGAAACGCTTGAGCAGGCCGTTGGTGCTAGTATGGAGTCAGGGGATGGATGAAGCGGAGAGCCCCGTTTGGAGTGAGGCCGCAAAGGGCATGCCAAGGGAAGTGTTCTGCTGTGCCAAGACTCGTGCTGCACACGCTTTGTGGTTGGAGTGAGAAACAGGTTCCTTGGTCTTTTCTGCGAAACGCTTTAGCAGGCCGTTGGTGCTAGTATGGAGTCAGGGGATGGATGAAGCGGAGAGCCCCGTTTGGAGTGAGGCTGCAAAGGGCATGCCAAAGGAAGTGTTCTGCTGTGCCAAGACTCGTGCTGCGCACGCTTTGTGCTTGGAGTGAGAAACAGGTTCCTTGGTGTTTTCTGCGAAACGCTTTAGCAGCCCGTTGGTGCTAGTATGGAGTCAGGGGATGGATGAAGCGGAGAGCCCCGTTTGGAGTGAGGCTGCAAAGGGCATGCCAAAGGAAGTGTTCTGCTGTGCCAAGACTCGTGCTGCGCACGCTTTGTGGTTGGAGTGAGAAACAGGTTCCTTGGTGTGTTCTGCAAAACGCTTTAGCAGCCCGTTGGTGCTAGTATGGAGTCAGGGGATGGATGAAGCGGAGAGCCCCATTTGGAGTGAGGCTGCAAAGGGCAGGCCAAAGGAAGTGTTCTGCTGTGCCAAGACTCGTGCTGCACACGCTTTGTGGTTGGAGTGAGAAACAGGTTCCTTGGTGTTTTCTGCGAAACTCTTTAGCAGCCCGTTGGTGCTAGTATGGAGTCAGGGGATGGATGAAGCGGAGAGCCCCGTTTGGAGTGAGGCTGCAAAGGGCATGCCAAAGGAAGTGTTCTGCTGTGCCAAGATTTGTGCTGCCCACGCTTTGTGGTTGGAGTGAGAAACAGTTTCCTTGGTGTTTTCTGCGAAACGCTTTAGCAGCCCGTTGGTGCTAGTGTGGAGTCAGGGGATGGATGAAGCGGAGAGCCCCGTTTGGAGTGAGGCTGCAAAGGGCATGCCAAGGGAAGTGTTCTGCTGTGCCAAGACTCGTGCTGCGCACGCTTTGTGGTTGGAGTGAGAAACAGGTTCCTTGGTGTTTTCTGCGAAACGCTTTAGCAGGCCGTTGGTGCTAGTATGGAGTCAGGGGATGGATGAAGCGGAGAGCCCCGTTTGGAGTGAGGCTGCAAAGGGCATGCCAAAGGAAGTGTTCTGCTGTGCCAAGACTAATGCTATGCACGCTTTGTGGTTGGAGTGAGAAACAGGTATGTTGGTGTTTTCTGCGAAACGCTTGAGCAGGCCGTTGGTGCTAGTATGGAGTTAGGGGATGGATGAAGTGGAGAGCCCCGTTTGGAGTGAGGCTGCAAAGGGCATGCCAAGGGAAGTGTTCTGCTGTGCCAAGACTCGTGCTGCGCACACTTTGTGGTTGGAGTGAGAAACTGGTTCCTTGGTGTTTTCTGCGAAACGCTTTAGCAGCCCGTTGGTGCTAGTATGGAGTCAGGGGATGGATGAAGCGGAGAGCCCCGTTTGGAGTGAGGCTGCAAAGGGCATGCCAAAGGAAGTGTTCTGCTGTGCCAAGACTCGTGCTGCGCACACTTTGTGGTTGGAGTGATAAACAGGTTCCTTGGTGTGTTCTGCAAAACGCTTTAGCAGCCCGTTGGTGCTAGTATGGAGTCAGGGGATGGATGAAGCGGAGAGCCCCGTTTGGAGTGAGGCTGCAAAGGGCATGCCAAGGGAAGTGTTCTGCTGTGCCAAGACTCGTGCTGCGCACGCTTTGTGGTTGGAGTGAGAAACAGGTTCCTTGGTGTTTTCTGCGAAACGCTTTAGCAGGCCGTTGGTGCTAGTATGGAGTTAGGGGATGGATGAAGCGGAGAGCCCCGTTTGGAATGAGGCTGCAAAGGGCATGCCAAGGGAAGTGTTCTGCTGTGCCAAGACTCGTGCTGCGCACACTTTGTGGTTGGAGTGAGAAACAGGTTCCTTGGTGTTTTCTGCGAAACGCTTTAGCAGCCCGTTGGTGCTAGTATGGAGTCAGGGGATGGATGAAGTGGAGAGCCCCGTTTGGAGTGAGGCTGCAAAGGGCATGCCAAGGGAAGTGTTCTGCTGTGCCAAGACTCGTGCTGCGCACGCTTTGTGGTTGGAGTGAGAAACAGGTTTGTTGGTGTTTTCTGCGAAACGCTTTAGCAGCCCGTTGGTGCTAGTATGGAGTCAGGGGATGGATGAAGCGGAGAGCCCCATTTGGAGTGAGGCTGCAAAGGGCATGCCAAGGGAAGTGTTCTGCTGTGCCAAGACTCGTGCTGCGCACACTTTGTGGTTGGAGTGAGAAACAGGTTCCTTGGTGTGTTCTGCAAAACGCTTTAGCAGGCCGTTGGTGTTAGTATGGAGTCAGGAGATGGATGAAGCGGAGAGCCCCGTTTGGAATGAGGCTGCAAAGGGCATGCCAAGGGAAGTGTTCTGCTGTGCCAAGACTCGTGCTGCGCACGCTTTGTGGTTGGAGTGAGAAACAGGTTCCTTGGTGTTTTCTGCGAAACGCCTTAGCAGCCCGTTGGTGCTAGTATGGAGTTAGGGGATGGATGAAGCGGAGAGCCCCGTTTGGAGTGAGGCTGCAAAGGGCATGCCAAGGGAGGTGTTCTGCTGTGCCAAGACTCGTGCTGCGCACACTTTGTGGTTGGAGTGAGAAACTGGTTCCTTGGTGTTTTCTGCGAAACGCTTTAGCAGCCCGTTGGTGCTAGTATGGAGTCAGGGGATGGATGAAGCGGAGAGCCCCGTTTGGAGTGAGGCTGCAAAGGGCATGCCAAAGGAAGTGTTCTGCTGTGCCAAGACTCGTGCTGCGCACACTTTGTGGTTGGAGTGAGAAACAGGTTCCTTGGTGTGTTCTGCAAAACGCTTTAGCAGCCCGTTGGTGCTAGTATGGAGTCAGGGGATGGATGAAGCGGAGAGCCCCATTTGGAGTGAGGCTGCAAAGGGCATGCCAAAGGAAGTGTTCTGCTGTGCCA
The DNA here is from genome assembly GCF_059628265.1 of Tinamus guttatus. Classification (NCBI taxonomy): domain Eukaryota; kingdom Metazoa; phylum Chordata; class Aves; order Tinamiformes; family Tinamidae; genus Tinamus; species Tinamus guttatus. Next base: position 20,571 of record NW_028289816.1, on the reverse strand, counting down.
AGACTCGTGCTTCACACGCTTTGTGGTTGGAGTGAGAAACAGGTTCCTTGGTGTTTTCTGCGAAACGCTTTAGCAGCCCGTTGGTCCTAGTATGGAGTCAGGGGATGGATGAAGCGGAGAGCCCCGTTTGGAGTGAGGCTGCAAAGGGCATGCCAAGGGAAGTGTTCTGCTGTGCCAAGACTCGTGCTGCGCATGCTTTGTGGTTGGAGTGAGAAACAGGTTTGTTGGTGTTTTCTGTGAAACGCTTGAGCAGGCCGTTGGTGCTAGTATGGAGTCAGGGGATGGATGAAGCGGAGAGCCCCGTTTGGAGTGAGGCCGCAAAGGGCATGCCAAGGGAAGTGTTCTGCTGTGCCAAGACTCGTGCTGCACACGCTTTGTGGTTGGAGTGAGAAACAGGTTCCTTGGTCTTTTCTGCGAAACGCTTTAGCAGGCCGTTGGTGCTAGTATGGAGTCAGGGGATGGATGAAGCGGAGAGCCCCGTTTGGAGTGAGGCTGCAAAGGGCATGCCAAAGGAAGTGTTCTGCTGTGCCAAGACTCGTGCTGCGCACGCTTTGTGCTTGGAGTGAGAAACAGGTTCCTTGGTGTTTTCTGCGAAACGCTTTAGCAGCCCGTTGGTGCTAGTATGGAGTCAGGGGATGGATGAAGCGGAGAGCCCCGTTTGGAGTGAGGCTGCAAAGGGCATGCCAAAGGAAGTGTTCTGCTGTGCCAAGACTCGTGCTGCGCACGCTTTGTGGTTGGAGTGAGAAACAGGTTCCTTGGTGTGTTCTGCAAAACGCTTTAGCAGCCCGTTGGTGCTAGTATGGAGTCAGGGGCTGGATGAAGCGGAGAGCCCCATTTGGAGTGAGGCTGCAAAGGGCAGGCCAAAGGAAGTGTTCTGCTGTGCCAAGACTCGTGCTGCACACGCTTTGTGGTTGGAGTGAGAAACAGGTTCCTTGGTGTTTTCTGCGAAACTCTTTAGCAGCCCGTTGGTGCTAGTATGGAGTCAGGGGATGGATGAAGCGGAGAGCCCCGTTTGGAGTGAGGCTGCAAAGGGCATGCCAAAGGAAGTGTTCTGCTGTGCCAAGATTTGTGCTGCCCACGCTTTGTGGTTGGAGTGAGAAACAGTTTCCTTGGTGTTTTCTGCGAAACGCTTTAGCAGCCCGTTGGTGCTAGTGTGGAGTCAGGGGATGGATGAAGCGGAGAGCCCCGTTTGGAGTGAGGCTGCAAAGGGCATGCCAAGGGAAGTGTTCTGCTGTGCCAAGACTCGTGCTGCGCACGCTTTGTGGTTGGAGTGAGAAACAGGTTCCTTGGTGTTTTCTGCGAAACGCTTTAGCAGGCCGTTGGTGCTAGTATGGAGTCAGGGGATGGATGAAGCGGAGAGCCCCGTTTGGAGTGAGGCTGCAAAGGGCATGCCAAAGGAAGTGTTCTGCTGTGCCAAGACTAATGCTATGCACGCTTTGTGGTTGGAGTGAGAAACAGGTATGTTGGTGTTTTCTGCGAAACGCTTGAGCAGGCCGTTGGTGCTAGTATGGAGTTAGGGGATGGATGAAGTGGAGAGCCCCGTTTGGAGTGAGGCTGCAAAGGGCATGCCAAGGGAAGTGTTCTGCTGTGCCAAGACTCGTGCTGCGCACACTTTGTGGTTGGAGTGAGAAACTGGTTCCTTGGTGTTTTCTGCGAAACGCTTTAGCAGCCCGTTGGTGCTAGTATGGAGTCAGGGGATGGATGAAGCGGAGAGCCCCGTTTGGAGTGAGGCTGCAAAGGGCATGCCAAAGGAAGTGTTCTGCTGTGCCAAGACTCGTGCTGCGCACACTTTGTGGTTGGAGTGAGAAACAGGTTCCTTGGTGTGTTCTGCGAAACGCTTTAGCAGGCCGTTGGTGCTAGTATGGAGTCAGGGGATGGATGAAGCGGAGAGCCCCGTTTGGAGTGAGGCTGCAAAGGGCATGCCAAAGGAAGTGTTCTGCTGTGCCAAGACTCATGCTGCACACGCTTTGTGGTTGGAGTGAGAAACAGGTTCCTTGGTGTTTTCTGCGAAACGCTTTAGCAGCCCGTTGGTGCTAGTATGGAGTCAGGGGATGGATGAAGCGGAGAGCCCCGTTTGGAGTGAGCCTGCAAAGGGCATGCCAAGGGAAGTGTTCTGCTGTGCCAAGACTCGTGCTGCGCACGCTTTGTGGTTGGAGTGAGAAATAGGTTCCTTGGTGTTTTCTGCGAAACGCTTTAGCAGCCCGTTGGTGCTAGTATGGAGTCAGGGGATGGATGAAGCGGAGAGCCCCGTTTGGAGTGAGCCTGCAAAGGGCATGCCAAGGGAAGTGTTCTGCTGTGCCAAGACTCGTGCTGCGCACGCTTTGTGGTTGGAGTGAGAAATAGGTTCCTTGGTGTTTTCTGCGAAACGCTTTAGCAGCCCGTTGGTGCTAGTATGGAGTCAGGGGATGGATGAAGCGGAGAGCCCCGTTTGGAGTGAGGCTGCAAAGGGCATGCCAAAGGAAGTGTTCTGCTGTGCCAAGACTCGTGCTGCGCACACTTTGCGGTTGGAGTGAGAAACAGGTTCCTTGGTGTTTTCTGCGAAACGCTTTAGCAGGCCGTTGGTGCTAGTATGGAGTCAGGGGATGGATGAAGCGGAGAGCCCCGTTTGGAGTGAGGCTGCAAAGGGCATGCCAAAGGAAGTGTTCTGCTGTGCCAAGACTCATGCTGCACACGCTTTGTGGTTGGAGTGAGAAACAGGTTCCTTGGTGTTTTCTGCGAAACGCTTTAGCAGCCCGTTGGTGCTAGTATGGAGTCAGGGGATGGATGAAGCGGAGAGCCCCGTTTGGAGTGAGCCTGCAAAGGGCATGCCAAGGGAAGTGTTCTGCTGTGCCAAGACTCGTGCTGCGCACGCTTTGTGGTTGGAGTGAGAAATAGGTTCCTTGGTGTTTTCTGCGAAACGCTTTAGCAGCCCGTTGGTGCTAGTATGGAGTCAGGGGATGGATGAAGCGGAGAGCCCCGTTTGGAGTGAGCCTGCAAAGGGCATGCCAAGGGAAGTGTTCTGCTGTGCCAAGACTCGTGCTGCGCACGCTTTGTGGTTGGAGTGAGAAATAGGTTCCTTGGTGTTTTCTGCGAAACGCTTTAGCAGCCCGTTGGTGCTAGTATGGAGTCAGGGGATGGATGAAGCGGAGAGCCCCGTTTGGAGTGAGGCTGCAAAGGGCATGCCAAAGGAAGTGTTCTGCTGTGCCAAGACTCATGCTGCACACGCTTTGTGGTTGGAGTGAGAAACAGGTTCCTTGGTGTTTTCTGCGAAACGCTTTAGCAGCCCGTTGGTGCTAGTATGGAGTCAGGGGATGGATGAAGCGGAGAGCCCCGTTTGGAGTGAGGCTGCAAAGGGCATGCCAAAGGAAGTGTTCTGCTGTGCCAAGACTCGTGCTGCGCACACTTTGTGGTTGGAGTGAGAAACAGGTTCCTTGGTGTGTTCTGCAAAACGCTTTAGCAGCCCGTTGGTGCTAGTATGGAGTCAGGGGCTGGATGAAGCGGAGAGCCCCATTTGGAGTGAGGCTGCAAAGGGCATGCCAAAGGAAGTGTTCTGCTGTGCCAAGACTCATGCTGCACACGCTTTGTGGTTGGAGTGAGAAACAGGTTCCTTGGTGTTTTCTGCGAAACGCTTTAGCAGGCCGTTGGTGCTAGTATGGAGTCAGGGGATGGATGAAGCGGAGAGCCCCGTTTGGAGTGAGGCTGCAAAGGGCATGCCAAAGGAAGTGTTCTGCTGTGCCAAGACTCATGCTGCACACGCTTTGTGGTTGGAGTGAGAAACAGGTTCCTTGGTGTTTTCTGCGAAACGCTTTAGCAGCCCGTTGGTGCTAGTATGGAGTCAGGGGATGGATGAAGCGGAGAGCCCCGTTTGGAGTGAGCCTGCAAAGGGCATGCCAAGGGAAGTGTTCTGCTGTGCCAAGACTCGTGCTGCGCACGCTTTGTGGTTGGAGTGAGAAATAGGTTCCTTGGTGTTTTCTGCGAAACGCTTTAGCAGCCCGTTGGTGCTAGTATGGAGTCAGGGGATGGATGAAGCGGAGAGCCCCGTTTGGAGTGAGCCTGCAAAGGGCATGCCAAGGGAAGTGTTCTGCTGTGCCAAGACTCGTGCTGCGCACGCTTTGTGGTTGGAGTGAGAAATAGGTTCCTTGGTGTTTTCTGCGAAACGCTTTAGCAGCCCGTTGGTGCTAGTATGGAGTCAGGGGATGGATGAAGCGGAGAGCCCCGTTTGGAGTGAGGCTGCAAAGGGCATGCCAAAGGAAGTGTTCTGCTGTGCCAAGACTCATGCTGCACACGCTTTGTGGTTGGAGTGAGAAACAGGTTCCTTGGTGTTTTCTGCGAAACGCTTTAGCAGCCCGTTGGTGCTAGTATGGAGTCAGGGGATGGATGAAGCGGAGAGCCCCGTTTGGAGTGAGGCTGCAAAGGGCATGCCAAAGGAAGTGTTCTGCTGTGCCAAGACTCGTGCTGCGCACACTTTGTGGTTGGAGTGAGAAACAGGTTCCTTGGTGTGTTCTGCAAAACGCTTTAGCAGCCCGTTGGTGCTAGTATGGAGTCAGGGGCTGGATGAAGCGGAGAGCCCCATTTGGAGTGAGGCTGCAAAGGGCATGCCAAAGGAAGTGTTCTGCTGTGCCAAGACTTGTGCTGCGCACGCTTTGTGGTTGGAGTGAGAAACAGTTTCCTTGGTGTTTTCTGCGAAACGCTTTAGCAGCCCGTTGGTGCTAGTATGGAGTCAGGGGATGGATGAAGCGGAGAGCCCCGTTTGGAGTGAGCCTGCAAAGGGCATGCCAAGGGAAGTGTTCTGCTGTGCCAAGACTCGTGCTGCGCACGCTTTGTGGTTGGAGTGAGAAATAGGTTCCTTGGTGTTTTCTGCGAAACGCTTTAGCAGCCCGTTGGTGCTAGTATGGAGTCAGGGGATGGATGAAGCGGAGAGCCCCGTTTGGAGTGAGCCTGCAAAGGGCATGCCAAGGGAAGTGTTCTGCTGTGCCAAGACTCGTGCTGCGCACGCTTTGTGGTTGGAGTGAGAAATAGGTTCCTTGGTGTTTTCTGCGAAACGCTTTAGCAGCCCGTTGGTGCTAGTATGGAGTCAGGGGATGGATGAAGCGGAGAGCCCCGTTTGGAGTGAGGCTGCAAAGGGCATGCCAAGGGAAGTGTTCTGCTGTGCCAAGACTCGTGCTGCGCACGCTTTGTGGTTGGAGTGAGAAACACGTTCCTTGGTGTTTTCTGCGAAACGCTTTAGCAGCCCGTTGGTGCTAGTATGGAGTCAGGGGATGGATGAAGCGGAGAGCCCCGTTTGGAGTGAGGCTGCAAAGGGCATGCCAAGGGAAGTGTTCTGCTGTGCCAAGACTCGTGCTGCACACGCTTTGTGGTTGGAGTGAGAAACAGGTTTGTTGGTGTTTTCTGCGAAACGCTTTAGCAGGCCGTTGGTGCTAGTATGGAGTCAGGGGATGGATGAAGCGGAGAGCCCCGTTTGGAGTGCGGCTGCAAAGGGCATGCCAAAGGAAGTGTTCTGCTGTGCCAAGACTCGTGCTGCACACGCTTTGTGGTTGGAGTGAGAAACAGGTTCCTTGGTGTTTTCTGCGAAACTCTTTAGCAGCCCGTTGGTGCTAGTATGGAGTCAGGGGATGGATGAAGCGGAGAGCCCCGTTTGGAGTGAGGCTGCAAAGGGCATGCCAAAGGAAGTGTTCTGCTGTGCCAAGACTCATGCTGCACACGCTTTGTGGTTGGAGTGAGAAACAGTTTCCTTGGTGTTTTCTGCGAAACGCTTTAGCAGGCCGTTGGTGCTAGTATGGAGTCAGGGGATGGATGAAGCGGAGAGCCCCGTTTGGAGTGAGGCAGCAAAGGGCATGCCAAAGGAAGTGTTCTGCTGTGCCAAGACTAATGCTACGCACGCTTTGTGGTTGGAGTGAGAAACAGGTATGTTGGTGTTTTCTGCGAAACGCTTTAGCAGGCCGTTGGTGCTAGTATGGAGTTAGGGGATGGATGAAGCAGAGAGCCCCGTTTGGAGTGAGGCTGCAAAGGGCATGCCAAGGGAAGTGTTCTGCTGTGCCAAGACTCGTGCTGCGCACGCTTTGTGGTTGGAGTGAGAAACAGGTTCCTTGGTGTTTTCTGCGAAACGCTTTAGCAGGCCGTTGGTGCTAGTATGGAGTCAGGGGATGGATGAAGCGGAGAGCCCCGTTTGGAGTGAGGCTGCAAAGGGCATGCCAAAGGAAGTGTTCTGCTGTGCCAAGACTAATGCTACGCACGCTTTGTGGTTGGAGTGAGAAACAGGTTTGTTGGTGTTTTCTGCGAAACGCTTTAGCAGGCCGTTGGTGCTAGTATGGAGTCAGGGGATGGATGAAGCGGAGAGCCCCGTTTGGAGTGAGGCTGCAAAGGGCATGCCAAAGGAAGTGTTCTGCTGTGCCAAGACTCATGCTGCACACGCTTTGTGGTTGGAGTGAGAAACAGGTTCCTTGGTGTTTTCTGCGAAACGCTTTAGCAGCCCGTTGGTGCTAGTATGGAGTCAGGGGATGGATGAAGCGGAGAGCCCCGTTTGGAGTGAGGCTGCAAAGGGCATGCCAAAGGAAGTGTTCTGCTGTGCCAAGACTCGTGCTGCGCACACTTTGTGGTTGGAGTGAGAAACAGGTTCCTTGGTGTGTTCTGCAAAACGCTTTAGCAGCCCGTTGGTGCTAGTATGGAGTCAGGGGCTGGATGAAGCGGAGAGCCCCATTTGGAGTGAGGCTGCAAAGGGCATGCCAAAGGAAGTGTTCTGCTGTGCCAAGACTCGTGCTGCACACGCTTTGTGGTTGGAGTGAGAAACAGGTTCCTTGGTGTTTTCTGCGAAACTCTTTAGCAGCCCGTTGGTGCTAGTATGGAGTCAGGGGATGGATGAAGCGGAGAGCCCCGTTTGGAGTGAGGCTGCAAAGGGCATGCCAAAGGAAGTGTTCTGCTGTGCCAAGACTTGTGCTGCGCACGCTTTGTGGTTGGAGTGAGAAACAGTTTCCTTGGTGTTTTCTGCGAAACGCTTTAGCAGGCCGTTGGTGCTAGTATGGAGTCAGGGGATGGATGAAGCGGAGAGCCCCGTTTGGAGTGAGGCAGCAAAGGGCATGCCAAAGGAAGTGTTCTGCTGTGCCAAGACTAATGCTACGCACGCTTTGTGGTTGGAGTGAGAAACAGGTTTGTTGGTGTTTTCTGCGAAACGCTTTAGCAGGCCGTTGGTGCTAGTATGGAGTCAGGGGATGGATGAAGCGGAGAGCCCCGTTTGGAGTGAGGCTGCAAAGGGCATGCCAAAGGAAGTGTTCTGCTGTGCCAAGACTCATGCTGCACACGCTTTGTGGTTGGAGTGAGAAACAGGTTCCTTGGTGTTTTCTGCGAAACGCTTTAGCAGCCCGTTGGTGCTAGTATGGAGTCAGGGGATGGATGAAGCGGAGAGCCCCGTTTGGAGTGAGGCTGCAAAGGGCATGCCAAAGGAAGTGTTCTGCTGTGCCAAGACTCGTGCTGCGCACACTTTGTGGTTGGAGTGAGAAACAGGTTCCTTGGTGTGTTCTGCAAAACGCTTTAGCAGCCCGTTGGTGCTAGTATGGAGTCAGGGGCTGGATGAAGCGGAGAGCCCCATTTGGAGTGAGGCTGCAAAGGGCATGCCAAAGGAAGTGTTCTGCTGTGCCAAGACTCGTGCTGCACACGCTTTGTGGTTGGAGTGAGAAACAGGTTCCTTGGTGTTTTCTGCGAAACTCTTTAGCAGCCCGTTGGTGCTAGTATGGAGTCAGGGGATGGATGAAGCGGAGAGCCCCGTTTGGAGTGAGGCTGCAAAGGGCATGCCAAAGGAAGTGTTCTGCTGTGCCAAGACTTGTGCTGCGCACGCTTTGTGGTTGGAGTGAGAAACAGTTTCCTTGGTGTTTTCTGCGAAACGCTTTAGCAGGCCGTTGGTGCTAGTATGGAGTCAGGGGATGGATGAAGCGGAGAGCCCCGTTTGGAGTGAGGCAGCAAAGGGCATGCCAAAGGAAGTGTTCTGCTGTGCCAAGACTAATGCTACGCACGCTTTGTGGTTGGAGTGAGAAACAGGTATGTTGGTGTTTTCTGCGAAACGCTTTAGCAGGCCGTTGGTGCTAGTATGGAGTTAGGGGATGGATGAAGCAGAGAGCCCCGTTTGGAGTGAGGCTGCAAAGGGCATGCCAAGGGAAGTGTTCTGCTGTGCCAAGACTCGTGCTGCGCACGCTTTGTGGTTGGAGTGAGAAACAGGTTCCTTGGTGTTTTCTGCGAAACGCTTTAGCAGGCCGTTGGTGCTAGTATGGAGTCAGGGGATGGATGAAGCGGAGAGCCCCGTTTGGAGTGAGGCTGCAAAGGGCATGCCAAAGGAAGTGTTCTGCTGTGCCAAGAGTAATGCTACGCACGCTTTGTGGTTGGAGTGAGAAACAGGTTTGTTGGTGTTTTCTGCGAAACGCTTTAGCAGGCCGTTGGTGCTAGTATGGAGTTAGGGGATGGATGAAGTGGAGAGCCCCGTTTGGAGTGAGGCTGCAAAGGGCATGCCAAGGGAAGTGTTCTGCTGTGCCAAGACTCCTGCTGCGCACACTTTGTGGTTGGAGTGAGAAACAGGTTCCTTGGTGTTTTCTGCGAAACGCTTTAGCAGCCCGTTGGTGCTAGTATGGAGTCAGGGGATGGATGAAGCGGAGAGCCCCGTTTGGAGTGAGGCTGCAAAGGGCATGCCAAAGGAAGTGTTCTGCTGTGCCAAGACTCGTGCTGCGCACACTTTGTGGTTGGAGTGATAAACAGGTTCCTTGGTGTGTTCTGCAAAAGGCTTTAGCAGCCCGTTGGTGCTAGTATGGAGTCAGGGGATGGATGAAGCGGAGAGCCCCGTTTGGAGTGAGGCTGCAAAGGGCATGCCAAAGGAAGTGTTCTGCTGTGCCAAGACTCGTGCTGCGCACGCTTTGTGGTTGGAGTGAGAAACAGGTTCCTTGGTGTTTTCTGCGAAACTCTTTAGCAGGCCGTTGGTGCTAGTATGGAGTCAGGGGATGGATGAAGCGGAGAGCCCCGTTTGGAGTGAGGCTGCAAAGGGCATGCCAAGGGAAGTGTTCTGCTGTGCCAAGACTAATGCTATGCACGCTTTGTGGTTGGAGTGAGAAACAGGTTCCTTGGTGTTTTCTGCGAAACGCTTTAGCAGGCCGTTGGTGCTAGTATGGAGTCAGGGGATGGATGAAGCGGAGAGCCCCGTTTGGAGTGAGGCTGCAAAGGGCATGCCAAAGGAAGTGTTCTGCTGTGCCAAGACTAATGCTACGCACGCTTTGTGGTTGGAGTGAGAAACAGGTTTGTTGGTGTTTTCTGCGAAACGCTTTAGCAGGCCGTTGGTGCTAGTATGGAGTTAGGGGATGGATGAAGCAGAGAGCCCCGTTTGGAGTGAGGCTGCAAAGGGCATGCCAAGGGAAGTGTTCTGCTGTGCCAAGACTCGTGCTGCGCACGCTTTGTGGTTGGAGTGAGAAACAGGTTCCTTGGTGTTTTCTGCGAAACGCTTTAGCAGGCCGTTGGTGCTAGTATGGAGTCAGGGGATGGATGAAGTGGAGAGCCCCGTTTGGAGTGAGGCTGCAAAGGGCATGCCAAGGGAAGTGTTCTGCTGTGCCAAGACTCGTGCTGCGCACGCTTTGTGGTTGGAGTGAGAAACAGGTTCCTTGGTGTTTTCTGCGAAACGCTTTAGCAGGCCGTTGGTGCTAGTATGGAGTCAGGGGATGGATGAAGCGGAGAGCCCCGTTTGGAGTGAGGCTGCAAAGGGCATGCCAAAGGAAGTGTTCTGCTGTGCCAAGACTCGTGCTGCGCACACTTTGTGGTTGGAGTGATAAACAGGTTCCTTGGTGTGTTCTGCAAAACGCTTTAGCAGGCCGTTGGTGCTAGTATGGAGTCAGGGGATGGATGAAGCGGAGAGCCCCGTTTGGAGTGAGGCTGCAAAGGGCATGCCAAAGGAAGTGTTCTGCTGTGCCAAGACTCGTGCTGCGCACGCTTTGTGCTTGGAGTGAGAAACAGGTTCCTTGGTGTTTTCTGCGAAACTCTTTAGCAGGCCGTTGGTGCTAGTATGGAGTCAGGGGATGGATGAAGCGGAGAGCCCCGTTTGGAGTGAGGCTGCAAAGGGCATGCCAAGGGAAGTGTTCTGCTGTGCCAAGACTAATGCTATGCACGCTTTGTGGTTGGAGTGAGAAACAGGTTCCTTGGTGTTTTCTGCGAAACGCTTTAGCAGGCCGTTGGTGCTAGTATGGAGTCAGGGGATGGATGAAGCGGAGAGCCCCGTTTGGAGTGAGGCTGCAAAGGGCATGCCAAAGGAAGTGTTCTGCTGTGCCAAGACTAATGCTACGCATGCTTTGTGGTTGGAGTGAGAAACAGGTTTGTTGGTGTTTTCTGCGAAACGCTTTAGCAGGCCGTTGGTGCTAGTATGGAGTTAGGGGATGGATGAAGCGGAGAGCCCTGTTTGGAATGAGGCTGCAAAGGGCATGCCAAGGGAAGTGTTCTGCTGTGCCAAGACTCGTGCTGCGCACACTTTGTGGTTGGAGTGAGAAACAGGTTCCTTGGTGTTTTCTGCGAAACGCTTTAGCAGCCCGTTGGTGCTAGTATGGAGTCAGGGGATGGATGAAGTGGAGAGCCCCGTTTGGAGTGAGGCTGCAAAGGGCATGCCAAGGGAAGTGTTCTGCTGTGCCAAGACTCGTGCTGCGCACACTTTGTGGTTGGAGTGAGAAACTGGTTCCTTGGTGTTTTCTGCGAAACGCTTTAGCAGCCCGTTGGTGCTAGTATTGAGTCAGGGGATGGATGAAGCGGAGAGCCCCGTTTGGAGTGAGGCTGCAAAGGGCATGCCAAAGGAAGTGTTCTGCTGTGCCAAGACTCGTGCTTCATACGCTTTGTGGTTGGAGTGAGAAACAGGTTCCTTGGTGTTTTCTGCGAAACGCTTTAGCAGGCCGTTGGTGCTAGTATGGAGTCAGGGGATGGATGAAGCGGAGAGCCCCGTTTGGAGTGAGGCTGCAAAGGGCATGCCAAAGGAAGTGTTCTGCTGTGCCAAGACTCGTGCTGCGCACGCTTTGTGGTTGGAGTGAGAAACAGTTTCCTTGGTGTTTTCTGCGAAACTCTTTAGCAGGCCGTTGGTGCTAGTATGGAGTCAGGGGATGGATGAAGCGGAGAGCCCCGTTTGGAGTGAGGCTGCAAAGGGCATGCCAAGGGAAGTGTTCTGCTGTGCCAAGACTAATGCTATGCACGCTTTGTGGTTGGAGTGAGAAACAGGTTCCTTGGTGTTTTCTGCGAAACGCTTTAGCAGCCCGTTGGTGCTAGTATGGAGTCAGGGGATGGATGAAGCGGAGAGCCCCGTTTGGAGTGAGGCTGCAAAGGGCATGCCAAGGGAAGTGTTCTGCTGTGCCAAGACTCGTGCTGCGCACGCTTTGTGGTTGGAGTGAGAAACAGGTTCCTTGGTGTTTTCTGCGAAACGCTTTAGCAGCCCGTTGGTGCTAGTATGGAGTTAGGGGATGGATGAAGTGGAGAGCCCCGTTTGGAGTGAGGCTGCAAAGGGCATGCCAAGGGAAGTGTTCTGCTGTGCCAAGACTCCTGCTGCGCACACTTTGTGGTTGGAGTGAGAAACTGGTTCCTTGGTGTTTTCTGCGAAACGCTTTAGCAGCCCGTTGGTGCTAGTATGGAGTCAGGGGATGGATGAAGCGGAGAGCCCCGTTTGGAGTGTGGCTGCAAAGGGCATGCCAAAGGAAGTGTTCTGCTGTGCCAAGACTCGTGCTGCGCACACTTTGTGGTTGGAGTGATAAACAGGTTCCTTGGTGTGTTCTGCAAAACGCTTTAGCAGCCCGTTGGTGCTAGTATGGAGTCAGGGGATGGATGAAGCGGAGAGCCCCGTTTGGAGTGAGGCTGCAAAGGGCATGCCAAAGGAAGTGTTCTGCTGTGCCAAGACTCGTGCTGCGCACGCTTTGTGCTTGGAGTGAGAAACAGTTTCCTTGGTGTTTTCTGCGAAACTCTTTAGCAGGCCGTTGGTGCTAGTATGGAGTCAGGGGATGGATGAAGCGGAGAGCCCCGTTTGGAGTGAGGCTGCAAAGGGCATGCCAAGGGAAGTGTTCTGCTGTGCCAAGACTAATGCTATGCACGCTTTGTGGTTGGAGTGAGAAACAGGTTCCTTGGTGTTTTCTGCGAAACGCTTTAGCAGCCCGTTGGTGCTAGTATGGAGTCAGGGGATGGATGAAGCGGAGAGCCCCGTTTGGAGTGAGGCTGCAAAGGGCATGCCAAAGGAAGTGTTCTGCTGTGCCAAGACTAATGCTACGCACGCTTTGTGGTTGGAGTGAGAAACAGGTTTGTTGGTGTTTTCTGCGAAACGCTTTAGCAGGCCGTTGGTGCTAGTATGGAGTTAGGGGATGGATGAAGCAGAGAGCCCCGTTTGGAGTGAGACTGCAAAGGGCATGCCAAAGGAAGTGTTCTGCTGTGCCAAGACTAATGCTACGCACGCTTTGTGGTTGGAGTGAGAAACAGGTATGTTAGTGTTTTCTGCGAAACGCTTGAGCAGGCCGTTGGTGCTAGTATGGAGTTAGGGGATGGATGAAGCAGAGAGCCCCGTTTGGAGTGAGGCTGCAAAGGGCATGCCAAGGGAAGTGTTCTGCTGTGCCAAGACTCGTGCTGCGCACGCTTTGTGGTTGGAGTGAGAAACAGGTTTGTTGGTGTTTTCTGCGAAACGCTTGAGCAGGCCGTTGGTGCTAGTATGGAGTTAGGGGATGGATGAAGCAGAGAGCCCCGTTTGGAGTGAGACTGCAAAGGGCATGCCAAGGGAAGTGTTCTGCTGTGCCAAGAAACGTGCTGCGCACGCTTTGTGGTTGGAGTGAGAAACAGGTTCCTTGGTGTTTTCTGCGAAACGCTTTAGCAGGCCGTTGGTGCTAGTATGGAGTTAGGGGATGGATGAAGCGGAGAGCCCCGTTTGGAATGAGGCTGCAAAGGGCATGCCAAGGGAAGTGTTCTGCTGTGCCAAGACTCGTGCTGCGCACACTTTGTGGTTGGAGTGAGAAACAGGTTTGTTGGTGTTTTCTGCGAAACGCTTTAGCAGCCCGTTGGTGCTAGTATGGAGTCAGGGGATGGATGAAGCGGAGAGCCCCGTTTGGAGTGAGGCTGCAAAGGGCATGCCAAGGGAAGTGTTCTGCTGTGCCAAGACTCGTGCTGCGCACGCTTTGTGGTTGGAGTGAGAAACAGGTTCCTTGGTGTTTTCTGCGAAACGCTTTAGCAGCCCGTTGGTGCTAGTATGGAGTTAGGGGATGGATGAAGCGGAGAGCCCCGTTTGGAGTGAGGCTGCAAAGGGCATGCCAAGGGAAGTGTTCTGCTGTGCCAAGACTCGTGCTGCGCACGCTTTGTGGTTGGAGTGAGAAACAGGTTCCTTGGTGTTTTCTGCGAAACGCTTTAGCAGCCCGTTGGTGCTAGTATGGAGTTAGGGGATGGATGAAGTGGAGAGCCCCGTTTGGAGTGAGGCTGCAAAGGGCATGCCAAGGGAAGTGTTCTGCTGTGCCAAGACTCCTGCTGCGCACGCTTTGTGGTTGGAGTGAGAAACTGGTTCCTTGGTGTTTTCTGCGAAACGCTTTAGCAGCCCGTTGGTGCTAGTATGGAGTTAGGGGATGGATGAAGTGGAGAGCCCCGTTTGGAGTGAGGCTGCAAAGGGCATGCCAAGGGAAGTGTTCTGCTGTGCCAAGACTCCTGCTGCGCACACTTTGTGGTTGGAGTGAGAAACTGGTTCCTTGGTGTTTTCTGCGAAACGCTTTAGCAGGCCGTTGGTGCTAGTATGGAGTCAGGGGATGGATGAAGCGGAGAGCCCCGTTTGGAGTGAGGCTGCAAAGGGCATGCCAAAGGAAGTGTTCTGCTGTGCCAAGACTCGTGCTGCGCACACTTTGTGGTTGGAGTGATAAACAGGTTCCTTGGTGTGTTCTGCAAAACGCTTTAGCAGGCCGTTGGTGCTAGTATGGAGTCAGGGGATGGATGAAGCGGAGAGCCCCGTTTGGAGTGAGGCTGCAAAGGGCATGCCAAAGGAAGTGTTCTGCTGTGCCAAGACTCGTGCTGCGCACGCTTTGTGCTTGGAGTGAGAAACAGGTTCCTTGGTGTTTTCTGCGAAACTCTTTAGCAGGCCGTTGGTGCTAGTATGGAGTCAGGGGATGGATGAAGCGGAGAGCCCCGTTTGGAGTGAGGCTGCAAAGGGCATGCCAAAGGAAGTGTTCTGCTGTGCCAAGACTAATGCTATGCACGCTTTGTGGTTGGAGTGAGAAACAGGTTCCTTGGTGTTTTCTGCGAAACGCTTTAGCAGGCCGTTGGTGCTAGTATGGAGTTAGGGGATGGATGAAGCGGAGAGCCCCGTTTGGAGTGAGGCTGCAAAGGGCATGCCAAAGGAAGTGTTCTGCTGTGCCAAGACTAATGCTACGCACGCTTTGTGGTTGGAGTGAGAAACAGGTTTGTTGGTGTTTTCTGCGAAACGCTTTAGCAGGCCGTTGGTGCTAGTATGGAGTTAGGGGATGGATGAAGCGGAGAGCCCCGTTTGGAATGAGGCTGCAAAGGGCATGCCAAGGGAAGTGTTCTGCTGTGCCAAGACTCGTGCTGCGCACACTTTGTGGTTGGAGTGAGAAACAGGTTCCTTGGTGTTTTCTGCGAAACGCTTTAGCAGCCCGTTGGTGCTAGTATGGAGTCAGGGGATGGATGAAGCGGAGAGCCCCGTTTGGAGTGAGGCTGCAAAGGGCATGCCAAAGGAAGTGTTCTGCTGTTCCAAGACTCGTGCTTCATACGCTTTGTGGTTGGAGTGAGAAACAGGTTCCTTGGTGTTTTCTGCGAAACGCTTTAGCAGCCCGTTGGTGCTAGTATGGAGTCAGGGGATGGATGAAGCGGAGAGCCCCGTTTGGAGTGAGGCTGCAAAGGGCATGCCAAGGGAAGTGTTCTGCTGTGCCAAGACTCCTGCTGCGCACACTTTGTGGTTGGAGTGAGAAACTGGTTCCTTGGTGTTTTCTGCGAAACGCTTTAGCAGCCCGTTGGTGCTAGTATGGAGTCAGGGGATGGATGAAGCGGAGAGCCCCGTTTGGAGTGTGGCTGCAAAGGGCATGCCAAAGGAAGTGTTCTGCTGTGCCAAGACTCGTGCTGCGCACACTTTGTGGTTGGAGTGATAAACAGGTTCCTTGGTGTGTTCTGCAAAACGCTTTAGCAGCCCGTTGGTGCTAGTATGGAGTCAGGGGATGGATGAAGCGGAGAGCCCCGTTTGGAGTGAGGCTGCAAAGGGCATGCCAAAGGAAGTGTTCTGCTGTGCCAAGACTCGTGCTGCGCACGCTTTGTGGTTGGAGTGAGAAACAGTTTCCTTGGTGTTTTCTGCGAAACTCTTTAGCAGGCCGTTGGTGCTAGTATGGAGTCAGGGGATGGATGAAGCGGAGAGCCCCGTTTGGAGTGAGGCTGCAAAGGGCATGCCAAGAGAAGTGTTTTGCTGTGCCAAGACTCGTGCTGCGCACGCTTTGTGGTTGGAGTGAGAAACAGGTTCCTTGGTGTTTTCTGCGAAACGCTTTAGCAGCCCGTTGGTGCTAGTATGGAGTCAGGGGATGGATGAAGCGGAGAGCCCCGTTTGGAGTGAGCCTGCAAAGGGCATGCCAAAGGAAGTGTTCTGCTGTGCCAAGACTCGTGCTGCGCACGCTTTGTGCTTGGAGTGAGAAACAGGTTCCTTGGTGTTTTCTGCGAAACGCTTTAGCAGCCCGTTGGTGCTAGTATGGAGTCAGGGGATGGATGAAGCGGAGAGCCCCGTTTGGAGTGAGGCTGCAAAGGGCATGCCAAAGGAAGTGTTTTGCTGTGCCAAGACTCGTGCTGCGCACGCTTTGTGCTTGGAGTGAGAAACAGGTTCCTTGGTGTTTTCTGCGAAACGCTTTAGCAGCCCGTTGGTGCTAGTATGGAGTCAGGGGATGGATGAAGCGGAGAGCCCCGTTTGGAGTGAGGCTGCAAAGGGCATGCCAAAGGAAGTGTTTTGCTGTGCCAAGAGTCGTGCTGCGCACGCTTTGTAGTTGGAGTGAGAAACAGGTTCCTTGGTGTTTTCTGCGAAACGCTTTAGCAGCCCGTTGGTGCTAGTATGGAGTCAGGGGATGGATGAAGCGGAGAGCCCCGTTTGGAGTGAGGCTGCAAAGGGCATGCCAAAGGAAGTGTTCTGCTGTGCCAAGACTCGTGCTGCGCACGCTTTGTGCTTGGAGTGAGAAACAGGTTCCTTGGTGTTTTCTGCGAAACGCTTTAGCAGCCCGTTGGTGCTAGTATGGAGTCAGGGGATGGATGAAGCGGAGAGCCCCGTTTGGAGTGAGGCTGCAAAGGGCATGCCAAAGGAAGTGTTCTGCTGTGCCAAGACTCGTGCTGCGCACGCTTTGTGCTTGGAGTGAGAAACAGGTTCCTTGGTGTTTTCTGCGAAACGCAGAAACGCAGCCCGTTTGTGCTAGTATGGAGTCAGGGGATGGATGAAGCGGAGAGCCCCGTTTGGAGTGAGGCTGCAAAGGGCATGCCAAAGGAAGTGTTTTGCTGTGCCAAGACTCGTGCTGCACACGCTTTGTGCTTGGAGTGAGAAACAGGTTCCTTGGTGTTTTCTGCGAAACGCTTTAGCAGCCCGTTGGTGCTAGTATGGAGTCAGGGGATGGATGAAGCGGAGAGCCCCATTTGGAGTGAGGCTGCAAAGGGCATGCCAAAGGAAGTGTTTTGCTGTGCCAAGACTCGTGCTGCGCACGCTTTGTGCTTGGAGTGAGAAACAGGTTCCTTGGTGTTTTCTGCGAAACGCTTTAGCAGCCCTTTGGTGCTAGTATGGAGTCAGGGGATGGATGAAGCGGAGAGCCCCGTTTGGAGTGAGGCTGCAAAGGGCATGCCAAGAGAAGTGTTCTGCTGTGCCAAGACTCGTGCTGCGCACGCTTTGTGGTTGGAGTGAGAAACAGGTTCCTTGGTGTTTTCTGCGAAACGCTTTAGCAGCCCGTTGGTGCTAGTATGGAGTCAGGGGATGGATGAAGCGGAGAGCCCCGTTTGGAGTGAGGCTGCAAAGGGCATGCCAAAGGAAGTGTTCTGCTGTGCCAAGACTCGTGCTGCGCACGCTTTGTGCTTGGAGTGAGAAACAGGTTCCTTGGTGTTTTCTGCGAAACGCTTTAGCAGCCCGTTGGTGCTAGTATGGAGTCAGGGGATGGATGAAGCGGAGAGCCCCGTTTGGAGTGAGGCTGCAAAGGGCATGCCAAAGGAAGTGTTTTGCTGTGCCAAGACTCGTGCTGCGCACACTTTGTGCTTGGAGTGAGAAACAGGTTCCTTGGTGTTTTCTGCGAAACGCTTTAGCAGCCCGTTGGTGCTAGTATGGAGTCAGGGGATGGATGAAGCGGAGAGCCCCGTTTGGAGTGAGGCTGCAAAGGGCATGCCAAAGGAAGTGTTTTGCTGTGCCAAGAGTTGTGCTGCGCACGCTTTGTAGTTGGAGTGAGAAACAGGTTCCTTGGTGTTTTCTGCGAAACGCTTTAGCAGCCCGTTGGTGCTAGTATGGAGTCAGGAGATGGATGAAGCGGGGAGCCCCGTTTGGAGTGAGGCTGCAAAGGGCATGCCAAAGGAAGTGTTTTGCTGTGCCAAGACTTGTGCTGCGCACGCTTTGTGCTTGGAGTGAGAAACAGGTTCCTTGGTGTTTTCTGCGAAACGCTTTAGCAGCCCGTTGGTGCTAGTATGGAGTCAGGGGATGGATGAAGCGGAGAGCCCCGTTTGGAGTGAGGCTGCAAAGGGCATGCCAAAGGAAGTGTTCTGCTGTGCCAAGACTCGTGCTGCGCACGCTTTGTGCTTGGAGTGAGAAACAGGTTCCTTGGTGTTTTCTGCGAAACGCTTTAGCAGCCCGTTGGTGCTAGTATGGAGTCAGGGGATGGATGAAGCGGAGAGCCCCGTTTGGAGTGAGGCTGCAAAGGGCATGCCAAAGGAAGTGTTTTGCTGTGCCAAGACTCGTGCTGCACACGCTTTGTGCTTGGAGTGAGAAACAGGTTCCTTGGTGTTTTCTGCGAAACGCTTTAGCAGCCCGTTGGTGCTAGTATGGAGTCAGGGGATGGATGAAGCGGAGAGCCCCGTTTGGAGTGAGGCTGCAAAGGGCATGCCAAAGGAAGTGTTTTGCTGTGCCAAGACTCGTGCTGCGCACGCTTTGTGCTTGGAGTGAGAAACAGGTTCCTTGGTGTTTTCTGCGAAACGCTTTAGCAGCCCGTTGGTGCTAGTATGGAGTCAGGGGATGGATGAAGCGGAGAGCCCCGTTTGGAGTGAGGCTGCAAAGGGCATGCCAAAGGAAGTGTTTTGCTGTGCCAAGACTCGTGCTGCGCACGCTTTGTGCTTGGAGTGAGAAACAGGTTCCTTGGTGTTTTCTGCGAAACGCTTTAGCAGCCCGTTGGTGCTAGTATGGAGTCAGGGGATGGATGAAGCGGAGAGCCCCGTTTGGAGTGAGGCTGCAAAGGGCATGCCAAAGGAAGTGTTCTGCTGTGCCAAGACTCGTGCTGCGCACGCTTTGTGGTTGGAGTGAGAAACAGGTTCCTTGGTGTTTTCTGCGAAACGCTTTAGCAGCCCGTTGGTGCTAGTATGGAGTCAGGGGATGGATGAAGCGGAGAGCCCCGTTTGGAGTGAGGCTGCAAAGGGCATGCCAAAGGAAGTGTTTTGCTGTGCCAAGACTCGTGCTGCGCACGCTTTGTGCTTGGAGTGAGAAACAGGTTCCTTGGTGTTTTCTGCGAAACGCTTTAGCAGCCCTTTGGTGCTAGTATGGAGTCAGGGGATGGATGAAGCGGAGAGCCCCGTTTGGAGTGAGGCTGCAAAGGGCATGCCAAAGGAAGTGTTTTGCTGTGCCAAGACTCGTGCTGCGCACGCTTTGTGCTTGGAGTGAGAAACAGGTTCCTTGGTGTTTTCTGCGAAACGCTTTAGCAGCCCGTTGGTGCTAGTATGGAGTCAGGGGATGGATGAAGCGGAGAGCCCCGTTTGGAGTGAGGCTGCAAAGGGCATGCCAAAGGAAGTGTTCTGCTGTGCCAAGACTCGTGCTGCGCACGCTTTGTGCTTGGAGTGAGAAACAGGTTCCTTGGTGTTTTCTGCGAAATGCTTTAGCAGCCCGTTGGTGCTAGTATGGAGTCAGGGGATGGATGAAGCGGAGAGCCCCGTTTGGAGTGAGGCTGCAAAGGGCATGCCAAAGGAAGTGTTTTGCTGTGCCAAGACTCGTGCTGCGCACGCTTTGTGCTTGGAGTGAGAAACAGGTTCCTTGGTGTTTTCTGCGAAACGCTTTAGCAGCCCGTTGGTGCTAGTATGGAGTCAGGGGATGGATGAAGCGGAGAGCCCCGTTTGGAGTGAGGCTGCAAAGGGCATGCCAAAGGAAGTGTTTTGCTGTGCCAAGAGTCGTGCTGCGCACGCTTTGTAGTTGGAGTGAGAAACAGGTTCCTTGGTGTTTTCTGCGAAACGCTTTAGCAGCCCGTTGGTGCTAGTATGGAGTCAGGGGATGGATGAAGCGGAGAGCCCCGTTTGGAGTGAGGCTGCAAAGGGCATGCCAAAGGAAGTGTTTTGCTGTGCCAAGACTCGTGCTGCGCACGCTTTGTGCTTGGAGTGAGAAACAGGTTCCTTGGTGTTTTCTGCGAAACGCTTTAGCAGCCCGTTGGTGCTAGTATGGAGTCAGGGGATGGATGAAGCGGTGAGCCCCGTTTGGAGTGAGGCTGCAAAGGGCATGCCAAAGGAAGTGTTTTGCTGTGCCAAGACTCGTGCTGCGCACGCTTTGTGCTTGGAGTGAGAAACAGGTTCCTTGGTGTTTTCTGCGAAACGCTTTAGCAGCCCGTTGGTGCTAGTATGGAGTCAGGGGATGGATGAAGCGGAGAGCCCCGTTTGGAGTGAGGCTGCAAAGGGCATGCCAAGAGAAGTGTTCTGCTGTGCCAAGACTCGTGCTGCGCACGCTTTGTGGTTGGAGTGAGAAACAGGTTCCTTGGTGTTTTCTGCGAAACGCTTTAGCAGCCCGTTGGTGCTAGTATGGAGTCAGGGGATGGATGAAGCGGAGAGCCCCGTTTGGAGTGAGGCTGCAAAGGGCATGCCAAAGGAAGTGTTTTGCTGTGCCAAGACTCGTGCTGCGCACGCTTTGTGCTTGGAGTGAGAAACAGGTTCCTTGGTGTTTTCTGCGAAACGCTTTAGCAGCCCGTTGGTGCTAGTATGGAGTCAGGGGATGGATGAAGCGGAGAGCCCCGTTTGGAGTGAGGCTGCAAAGGGCATGCCAAAGGAAGTGTTTTGCTGTGCCAAGACTCGTGCTGCACACGCTTTGTGCTTGGAGTGAGAAACAGGTTCCTTGGTGTTTTCTGCGAAACGCTTTAGCAGCCCGTTGGTGCTAGTATGGAGTCAGGGGATGGATGAAGCGGAGAGCCCCGTTTGGAGTGAGGCTGCAAAGGGCATGCCAAGAGAAGTGTTCTGCTGTGCCAAGACTCGTGCTGCGCACGCTTTGTGGTTGGAGTGAGAAACAGGTTCCTTGGTGTTTTCTGCGAAACGCTTTAGCAGCCCGTTGGTGCTAGTATGGAGTCAGGGGATGGATGAAGCGGAGAGCCCCGTTTGGAGTGAGGCTGCAAAGGGCATGCCAAAGGAAGTGTTTTGCTGTGCCAAGACTCGTGCTGCGCACGCTTTGTGCTTGGAGTGAGA